>NW_025319108.1:0-241588 GCF_017639315.1 Drosophila ananassae | reverse complement strand
ACGGTCGAAACTGGACAATAATGAGATCGCGATCCTCCATTCCCAGAGAGGCGGGGGTACCGCGGCGAGAAAGAATGCGGCCATAGTACCAGAAGTGAAGATCAGAGCAGCGTAAGCGGAGGCTGCGACAATATTCATCCATGAACTCCTGGATGTTGGAGTCCCGCTCATGACAGGTCCATTTCATACGGCCATAATAAGGACCAATAACTCGAAAGAAGAGCAACGACATGATCAACGAAGATACGAAGAGTGGTGCAAAAAACGAACCAGCAGCCCCTATTATTGAATACTTCAATGGGGGGGGAGAATGTTGGCACCTAGTGCCAAGACCCACTAATCAATCAAGATGCATCAGCAGGTCACAATACATGGCACCTAGTGTCATCAAGATGCATCAGCAGTTCAGAATGTATGTTGGCACCTAGTGTCATCAAGATGCATCAGCAGATCAGCATATACAAGCATCAGACCTACTAGCCTATTAATATTGTAACTCTAAGCATAAGCCAATACTCAACTCGGCACTAGTCGATGGCTCCGGAAGCAGAGTCAGCGTGATCAACGGGAAGAATGACCGACTGACCGAGACAAGCCGAAACTAGCCAGCGAAGCCGAAATGCGTGTGGAAAACAGTACGTGAACAAACAAACCCTGAGTCAGCAGACTCAGAGGTGGCTGACCCTGGCATTAACCTTAGTATTAGCACGTCCAGAACCTTGACCTTTCCTAGATTTAATGATGTATAATTTAGCATCTTATATAAGAGGTATTCTTCTGAAATAAAGACAGTTCCGAAATCAGAGTCAATCGTCTCGTTACTCAGTGTTGAAACTCCGGCACTTAAACTCAGCCTACATCACGTGATCCTGTGTAAAACGATTCACAAGTAGGACCCGCGGCATACCAGTCTACTCCGAGTGTTTTTTGCGAAGTTGGTTTAAGGGTGCTGCCAACTGCGAATAATTTGGAATAAAATTGCAATAATAGTTTACTTTACCCATAAACGCTTCCAATTGTTGCAAATTCTCAGGAGGCTTTAGTTGTTTTACAGCTTCTAGTCCTGAAGTATCTGGAAGAACACCGTTTGCGGATATTCTTCTTCCCAAATGTTCAATTTCATCCTTGAGGTAAAAGCATTTCTTCATTTTGCATCTAATACCGTTGTCCTGAAGAATACTAAGAACTTGATCGAGTCTTTTCAAATGTTCTGCCCTAGTCGGTGCTGAGATGATGATGTCATCAAGATAGTTCCCGCAACCTTCTATTCCTTTTAGTAGTTGTTCTAGGTATCTTTGAAAGATTGCCGGAGCGCTGGCTATTCCATATGGAAGACGTTGATATTGAAAAAGGCCCAGCGGTGTGTTCACGACCATAATCTGTTTGTAGATAGGCCTCTTTAAGGTCTATTTTGATGAACTGCTTGCCATGACGGATGATGTGAAATAGACCCTCTTTTGTGGGCAACGGGTACTGCTCGATGTCAATTTGTGCGTTGACTGCTTGTTTAAAGACACCACAAATTCGAATCGCTCCACCTGGCTTAGGTATGAGAACAATTGGGGATGCCCAGTTGCTAAACTTCACCGGTTTCCAAATCCCTGCTTGGACTAATCTGTCTGCCTCTGCCTTAAATTTTTCTATTTGTGCAAAAGGAATTTGGCGGCTTTTATAAAACTTCGGTGTTGCTGTCGATTTTCAAATTACACTGGCTTTGAAGTCTTTTATCTCTCCCATTGCGGGCTCAAAAACGTTTTTATATTTGTTGTGTATGTCAGTCACATTGACACTGTGCACCTCGTTAATGTTCGATACTGGCATTATATCAAAACCGAATGTTTTGAATAAATCCAAACCAAAAAGATTGTTCGAATTTTCCACGTTTGCCTCTCTTTGTCTTTCTATTTCACCACATTTCGCAACCGTATGCAGCTCCCCAAGCAATGGTATTGGTGTGCGCCCAAATGAGTGCAACACTCGTGAGCGTATGTGTTTGAGTTTATTACGGATGCGGTTGCTCCTGAGTCCATTTAAAATGAAACCCCTTTGTTTAAGATATCCAGATCAATGACTTTTTTGTTCCTTTCATTTTTGATTAAGCCTGTTACACTGTATACTGCTTCAATCATTTCTATATCGTTTGCTTCGTTTTTATCTTGCTTTTTAACTTGGTCTTGATTTCGCCAATTTCTTTTGTCTTGATTTGACATACATACGACGGTAATATGTCCTTTTCTACCACACTTGTAGCATACGGCATCGCGAAACTTGCACTTTTCTCTTGGATGAGAATGACCACAGCCAGAGCACGATTTTAATGCGTTTTTGTTTGATTTCCTTACTGGCGTTTATTTTTGATAACTATTAATTGCATTAAGGGGTACATTTTTTTCTATATTTTCTTTTAGCGTTGCAACGGTTTTTGTTGTTGTCTCGTAAGTTTCTGCTATTATGAGCACATCTTCAAGAGTTGGTTGCGTCTTTTGAAAAGCAGATACGCGAACTGCATTATATGGCGTATGTACTATGATTTGATCGCGAATCATTTCATCTACATAGTTTGACAAACAACCTTCTGCGTTGCACACAAATTCACGAGCGAACCCGCGCATGTCGGCTACCACTCTCTATGTGTTTGTGAATGTTTCATCTCTCTTTTGAAGAACTCGTAACGAGCTGCAACAATATGACGTTTGGTTGTGAAATGCTCCGTGAGCTTGTCTGTGAGTTGCTTGTAAGTAAATGTGTTCAAATTGCTACTTCCCAAAAGATTTTTTAGAAGTTCAAATATTGATACACCACACCACGAAAGGAAGTAAGCTTTTTGTTTCAGATCTGCACTGACCAGCTTTGTACATCTTTGTCAAATATGTGAAACAGAGAGCATATAGATTCACCCGCGCGTACCGAATCACTCACGCTTGCTGCGGCATTTTTGCTTAGTATATCTTGCATCCAGTTCCGTTGCTGCTCCAATATAGTTGTCGTAAATTCCTGCTGTTGAGCCAGGATTGCTTGTAATAAGTTAGTATCTGTCGGCATCTTGATGAAAATCAACAATTGCGTGATACGCTTTTCTTTTATCCTCGTCGTTAAGATGTTATGTCCATAAGGTAGAGGTCTGTGCTTTCATTCTGAATTGTGGCTGCGAACTGCCTTTATTAAAGTGTGTATATCTATTTTCGAATTTACAGAAATGCCCATAATGTTGGTGATTACAATGTCTGGTAACGTTAGTATAAGAGGAGAGAGTGTAGGTTTTATTGTAAGTATACATATATGACAGATCGAATGAATCGTGAATGGCGATTCTACTGGGCGGACACATTTCAATCCCTCGTATGGACGGATGCAATTTTTTGCCGCGCCCGTATCTATTAAAAGTCTCATATCTACCCCCGCTACTCTTCGTCTGATGACAGGTAGCAGGGATTTTCCCCTAAAAAATTAATTGCGTCCGAAACATATTCATGGATAGCATCGTCACTGACTTCTTGTGCTGCGCTTAAAGCTGCGGCGGTGTAATCTTCGGTTTCGTTTGGGCCCTGAGTAATGTGATTTACCCTCTGCCTTTTGGGCGGGCGGATCGATCGGATCTTGCGCCTTTCGAACTTGCTTCCTGTTTCTATCTTCCAGGCTCTTCGTGAACGATGCTGCGAAGGTGTACCTCTCGTGGTTTGATTCCACTTCTTGAGCCAATGCCAGCGCAGTTGGCATGTCCTTCGGCTTTGCCGAGAAAAGGACATCGGAGAGGCTGCGCTTGAGGCCCGAAATAAAAATGCGGAACGCATCACCCCGGAACTTTTCGCATAAAATTCTTGCCGCTTATGCTTCGTACGACATAGTTGCCTTATTAGTAAGCAAGGTGAGTTTTTTATCGACCTCGTCATAGTATTTCAGAAGCGTGAGGCTTCCCTGTCTGAGGGTACCCATTTCCTGCTCGATGACGTGAATCTGTCGTTTGTCACTATATGTGAAATCGAGGCGGTCTATAATCGCATCAAAATTCAATATTGTGCCGAACGATGATAGCACTGCATCGGCAGGCCCCTAATCTTACTCCTAATTATGACTACCGCCTGATAATGGCGTGAGCTATTAACATAATTCCTAAAAATGTAATGTGCGGCTACCGCCGCTTGCCGCCAAGAGACGTATGTTTCTTGTGCCCCCGTAAATTCGGGCAGGCATTTAACGGCATCTAAAGGATCATTGCATTGAACATTGTCTTTGATATCAATGGGCTCATAAACCTTCATTTTTGGAGCCGCTCTAGCAACAAAGTAAATGAGCTCGTCAAATCGAGCCGGTGCCCTGCCAAGCAGCGACAGGGTCAAGGGTATGCGGGGACTGAGCCTCCGCTATGAGAAACAAAGAAATGAATAGCAAGAATTTGCCACACAAATTCATATGCAGCCGGATCGGGTTTCCAGCAGTGGCCGAGTGGGGGTAATAAAAAAAAAGGTATTGCGAGGCAAATACTAAAAATTAGGGTCTAAGCAAAGAGAATTATATAAATAAATTCACAATTTATGAATTTTCAAACGGCAGAATTAATCGCCGATATTAGGTGAAAAATAATTTTAAATATATTCACGACTAATTCGTTAGCGGCGGCCTAGTGCTTTAGAGGTATTTAATATCCGTACTTATTTTTGGCAGTAAAATGCAAACAATACACAGACAGCATAAAACAAATACTATTATCGCACATATGATTCACCATTAAATTGTCAATAAAATAATGAGTTAATTGATTTTTATTTAATATAAAGTTAACACAAAAATATTAAAGTGGAGCTGCAGAAATTATTCCGGCAGCGATTTATTTCATTTAGTTTGAAGCTAAACTAATGCAGATATAGGAAAGCATATAGTTGGAGGTGCTCACTTACCTGTTTCCCCAATTTGTTACAGTGGGTACTTTTAGATGTTGGGCGCCAATTAATATGATGTGGTCAAGTGATAAACCGCCGTCGACAATTTCCACTCCAATTAACAAGATATGGAAAGGTGATGATTGGGACAACCCTTTGATGACTTCTAGCCGGCTGGCCGTAGAATATCAATTAGGAAGATTATGTTGGAGGGATGACTATCCCTCTTTATCTGCTGGACTAGAGACTCAGTCAGATTTGTAATAATAAGTGTTTTACGACGGATCGTCGGAGTTTCAATGTAGGAGCGATGGCTCTTTATTTCATAAATGCAAAAACAGAACTGAACTTAAGAACTAACAAAAGTGAGACTCATAGCGGCCACTCCAATGGGCAGTGCTTGCCGGCTATGCACGAGCTTCCGGCCAGACGCTGGGACAGCAATTTGGCCGGAGCGAGCTTTCGGACGATCGGTCATTGCAGTCGCCCGGTTGACTTAGTTAACTACTGCCCCCTTCAGATTAAGGCCGCCCTCGGCCGACCCTATTTGGACAATCACTTCCTTTAGTTGGGCCGCGGATCTCTTGGCCTGGGTGACTCGTCAATAAGTGAGGCCGATACAAATCAATGCGCAGCAAACTGCTCCCGCGACTAGTGCTATCTGGTGCGAGCGGTACTTGTTGACATCTTCCCCAAATCTCTTGATATGCTCCAGGTTACGTTCAGTCAAGCGGTGAAGGTATGGGAGGCTGAGAATATTGTGCTCCAGAGAAATGTTCCGGGAAGGCGAGCTGGCTACTCCTGGTGCCCTCTTCTGGGAAATATCATGATTGATATATCGGGTTACATTAACTGTGGCACTCTCGATGAAGGTGATAAGGTGTGTTCCTTGCAAGTAGATGTAAGTGCCATTGTCCACACTCAAGCGAGTCGGGCGATCGTTTATGATGAGGATTCCCTCGTCCACATATGTGATGGGATGCAGATCGCTATGCTGGATATCGTAGTGCGCAATCCCACCCGCGTGGAGTTCCTGGGCGCAAGATCTTCTCAGCTTCTTCTCTCATGTGACTCCCGATGACATGGAGCAGTTTTTTACCGTGTGGATCTCTCCATCGCAGTCCGCTATGACCTTGTCCTCCAGTCTGAGCATTGTGTCGTGATGTGACACGGGAAAAATTGTAATTTTGACGCAAGCTGACTTAAGTTTAGGAAACTTAATAATGAAATGAATAATGTTAGTGGATTGTAAAACTTTAACGGACGCAACGGACAATATATCTTTGATGGGGGTATCTGTGGGCTCCTCTATACACATACTTTCCAGGTCTGCATGATCTAGTATGCGAGGGCTAACTATATTGATTTTGGCGAGCGCTATTGCAAGCAATAAATTTTGCAGCTCCATTGTAATCATCCTATTCCGAGATAATAACATCTCGTATAGGTGTCCCGAATCAATTTGGGATTCTTTAGTCGACCTCAGAATTTGATTGACTGTGCTAGTAATGTTATTTATCAGTTCCTGTACTTTACTGTTAATATTGACCTGTCTATTGTTTGCATTAATGAGCTGGAATTCGGTAAGTCGGATTTTTTCAAAATCCTCCGCGTCTGGCGTTCCCTCCACTACATTTAACGCCGCTCCCCAAAAAGTCTAAACTCCTAGCTACTCTATGGTGGAATCTCAGTGACTCGAGTAGGTTACGCAGGTGAGCAACATCTACGCTCAAAAGTTTCTGCATGGGTGACTGGGGGAAACATGTGAATCATGTTATTAGTCTCTTCCACCACGCGCCTGTATCCTGAGAGATTTCCGTGTGTCCTACGAATGCAAATTCTTCCCATACTAATATTCGACCATCAATGTATTTGGCCTGCGAGTAGTCCGTGACGTGTGCCGATGTTAGGGTCAAAAGGAATAACAGAGGTATAGGAGTGAACCTGGAATTTTTGAATTCATTGTAGTGTTTTGCAAAATTTAAGAAGCCCACCACCAAGCATATAAATCAAAGCGTAGAATAGCCTAAGTAAACACAATAATAACGACAAATAAAAATAAGAAAACTTATGCCAAGTGGCTAGGAATAAAAATGTGAAAAAGGTGGTTAAAAAATTAATCAGACGAATCATGACCATGCCTCGTCTACCTAAGGTTGTCCTTGTGGACCACCCTCCCCCTTAATGTGGACTGTGGTCCCCATGGCCGCTTCTACAACTTTCTCTTCACACAATGGAGAGAGTTTGTTGCCTAGTCGCCTGTTGGATTTTACTAGGACTTTTTCGCCAACTTCGAACACCCTGTTTTGTCGGGAAGCATTTTCCCTGTTCCTGAGCTTATCTTGGGCGATCCTAATCTTATCCTGAATCTCATACAGTGGTTCTTCCGATTGTGTTTGTATCACGTCGGCCGGCCTCTTGTCGATGACCGAATAGATTTATTGTACCTGGCTGTGGCCAGTAAGATTAGCTCGACGGTGTCACTGATGCCTTTATCAATTTTAATGCATCTGGCGAGCTCCACAGAGTGCTGTGGAAGCGCTCCACTTGTCCGTTTGAGGTACTGTGGAGGGGCGGTGCGTTTGAAACGTTAACGCCGAAATGGATTTCCAGCATGGTCAAAATGGTGTGCGATTTTAACGATGGTTCGTTGTCGCAATATATGACCTTGGTTTTAGGGAAAACATTCATCAGCAGCAGTAATGCCGGTTTAAGGTCCTCTATGGTTCTAGAGGGAATTGATTGGACCATGGCAAATTTCGAGAATTTGTCAATGCACCTAAGGAAATGTTTTTTGACCGCGGAGAGAAAATGTCTATGTGTAGCATTTCTTCTACATGAGATGGGAGTGGTTGTTTCTGTTTTTGGGGTGTCTGTCATACTTTGCCTTAGCGCATGTCCTACAATTAGCGACTATTTCGCTTGCTAGTTTAGCCATTTTCGGGAAGTAGTACTCGGAGAGTACCTGCTTCACGTTTTCTTGGGCAGACCTTTGAGCTCTGTTGTGCTCGACAGTGAGAATCTCCGCCTCTCGTCAATCGCAAAAATATCCGTTAGTCGGTTTTTGCAGTTCCAAAATTTGGTGGCAGGAAAATTGCCGAACCAATTTGTCCTGTACCATTGCTATCGTGTGCAAATCGCAATGGATGGCGTTTACGCGTTTAGGAACTATTACGTCCGCGAGCTTCTCCAGCAATGACTCCTCGCAAGAGAAGTCAATGTTATGCCGTCTCTTGTTTCCAAAGAGAACGAAGCTGCGTTTCGACGAAACAGCGGGCTTCCTCCAGAGTTATCTGGTTTTGGAAGCAATTTAGAGGCTTTTCCGTTAATGGGATAGCGTGGGTTAGCGACAGCTCACTGTGATTTGTCTTTGACCCCATACAGGTAGTGACGCAGCTTTCCTAGTCCCCAAACTATGGCTAACAGCGCCATTCGTTGGTAGCGTAGTTAACCTCTCTGTCCTTTAAGGTTCTGGAGATCATAGTGATGGGTCGTCCCTTTTGGGAAAACACTGCTCCAATGCCATATGCCGAGGCATCTGTCGTTAGATCAAATGTCATTTTATAATCGGGATAGCTGAGGATGACATCCTCTGAAGCCAGAATGTTACGCAACTTATGGAAAGCATGTCGTTGCTGCTCGCTAAATTGCACCTGGATATTCTTGGATCTGTGCCTACTGACACTTCCATGCTCCCCTTTAAGTATTTCAGATATGGGCCTAGCTAATGATGCGAAATCTTTGATGAAGCATCGGTAATAACTGGCCAGGCCAAGGAACGATCTCCTGTATGAATCCTGTATGGCCTTGGTTTTTTCTGGGTCTGTTGTGGTACCTTTATTAGTGACAATAAAGCCAAGAAACTAACGTTCATTTTAAAGAATCGCGATTTTTCTGCTGACACCCTCATGTGGCGTCGAGCAGGCTCTTAAGAACCCAATCCTCATGCCGTATGTGGGCGTTTTCGTCCTCTCTGAAAAAACGATGACATCATCAACATAGACATCGCAAAATTTGCCAATCTGCTCTAGCAGTATGTCGTCGATGGTTCTTTGGAAGATGCTGGCAGAATTCTTTCAAACCAAACGGAAGCCGGCCGAAACTCGTATTTTCCTCCGTTAACGGAAAAGGAAGTCTTTTCGCGGTCACGCTCTGTCAGAGTGATCTGGTGGTAGCCTGACTTCAGATCAAGTGTCGGAAGTATTTGGCTTTGCCTAAATTCCCTAGTATCATAGAGATATTTGGCATGGGATAGCGATAGGGTATCGTCATCTCGTTCAATTTGCGAAAGTCCAACACGAGTCGCATTTTGCGGTTGCCCGCTTCGTCAGTGCCCTTTTTGTCTACTACCCATTATTGGGTTATTGTAGGATGACTTTGACTTTTGTATTATGCCATTTTTTTAGCAACTCTTGGATTTCGCTGTTGACAAAATCTGCAGCCCCCCATTGGGTATGGGTAAAGCTTGGCATAATGGGCTCCTCGCTTACCGTCCTGATGCTACCACCGACGTGTTGTAAGGCAGGGCCTCGTTGGGGTTTGCGAAGGCTTTCTTTCGTTTGCCAAGCATTTTAATAAAGGCCTGTTTAACTAGAGGCGGTGCGTCCGAGCAATCAATGTTGCTAAAATTGACGTCGGGGCACGATTGGAACTCTAACTTTTCTTCTTCGGAGCCCCATTTGAGGTGGCCGGAAGCTAGACAAAGCGATGCCCCTGCCTGTTTTAACAGGTCAAGACCAATTATGGCATCAAAGGAGGACAAATCTGGAAATATGAAGAACGTGGCCTTCAAGTTAAATAGGGAAACATAACACTTTTTAGTGATAGTGGTGACACCATGGATCGAATGTATCGTGACTGGGCGGACACTTTCAATCCCTCGTAAGGACGGATGCAATTTTTTGCCGCGCCCGTATCTATTAAAAGTCTCATATCTACCCCCGCTACTCTTCGTCTGATGACAGGTAGCAGGGATTTTCCCCTAAAAAATTAATTGCGTCCGAATCATATTCATGGATAGCATCGTCACTGACTTCTTGTGCCGCGCTTGAAGCTGCGGCGGTGTAATCTTCGGTTTCGTTCGGGCCCTGAGTAATGTGGTTTACCTTCTGCCTTTTGGGCAGGCCGGATCGATCGGATCCGGGCGGCTTCCTATTTTGGTAGGCCGGCGCTTGAGATAGCTTGAGCAACCTAGACATTGAAGGGTCAACATAAACCGCCGTCGACAATTTCCACTCCAATTAACAAGATATGGAAAGGTGATGATTGGGACAACCCTTTGATGAACTTCTAGCCGGCTGGCCGTAGAATATCAATTAGGAAGATTATGTTGGAGGGATGACTATCCCTCTTTATCTGCTGGACTAGAGACTCAGTCAGATTTGTAATAATAAGTGTTTTACGACGGATCGTCGGAGTTTCAATGTAGGAGCGATGGCTCTTTATTTCATAAATGCAAAAACAGAACTGAACTTAAGAACTAACAAAAGTGAGACTCATAGCGGCCTCCTCCAATGGGCAGTGCTTGCCGGCTATGCACGAGCTTCTGGCCAGACGCTGGGACAGCAATTTGGCCGGAGAGAGCTTTCGGACGATCGGTCATTGCAGTCGCCCGGTTGACTTAGTTAACTACTGCCCCCTTCAGATTAAGGCCGCCCTCGGCCGACCCTATTTGGGACAATCACTTCCTTTAGTTGGGCCGCGGATCTCTTGGCCTGGGTGACTCGCCAATAAGTGAGGCCGATACAAATCAATGCGCTGCAAACTGCTCCCGCGACTGGCGCTATCTGGTGCGAGCGGTAGTTGTTGACATCTTCCCCAAATCTCTTGATATGCTCCAGGTTACGTTCACTCAAGCGGTGAAGGTATGGGAGGCTGAGAATATTGTGCTCCAGAGAAATGTTCCGGGAAGGCGAGCTGGCTACTCCTGGTGCCCTCTTCTGGGAAATATCATGATTGATATATCGGGTTTCATTAACTGTGGCACTCTCGATGAAGGTGATAAGGTGTGTTCCTTGCAAGTAGATGTAAGTGCCATTGTCCACACTCACGCGAGCCGGGTGATCGTTTATGATGAGGATTCCCTCGTCCACATATGTGATGGGATGCAGATCGCTATGCTGGATGTCGTAGTGCGCAATCCCACCCGCGTGGAGTTCCTGGGCGCAAGATCTTCTCAGCGCCAGTTGGCAAAATGTGACTCCCGATGACATGGAGCAGTTTTTTACCAGTTTTTTACCATCGCAAGATCTTCTCAGCGCCAGTTGGCAAAATGTGACTCCCGATGACATGGAGCAGTTTTTTACCGTGTGGATCTCTCCATCGCAGTCCGCTATGACCTTGTCCTCCAGTCTGAGCATTGTGTCGTGATGTGACACGGGAAAAATTGTAATTTTGACGCAAGCTGACTTAATTTTAGGAAACTTAATAATGAAATGAATAATGTTAGCGGATTGTAAAACTTTAACGACGCAACGGACAATATATCTTTGATGGGGGTATCTGTGGGCTCCTCTATACACATACTTTCCAGGTCTGCATGATCTAGTATGCGAGGGCTAACTATATTGATTTTGGCGAGCGCTATTGCAAGCAATAAATTTTGCAGCTCCATTGTAATCATCCAATTCCGAGATAATAACATACATACATAATAACATACACATATACATCGTATAGGTGTCCCGAATCAATTTGGGATTCTTTAGTCGACCTCAGAATTTGATTGACTGTGCTAGTAATGTTATTTATCAGTTCCTGTACTTTACTGTTAATATTGACCTGTCTATTGTTTGCATTAATGAGCTGGAATTCGGTAAGTCGGATTTTTTCAAAATCCTCCGCGTCTGGCGTTCCCTCCACTACCTTTAAAGCCGCTCCCAAAAAGTCTAAGCTCCTAGCTACTCTATGGTGGAATCTCAGTGACTCGAGTAGGTTACGCAGGTGAGCAACATCTACGCTCAAAAGTTTCTGCATGGGTGACTGGAGAAACATGTGAATCATGTTATTAGTCTCTTCCACACGCGCCTGTATCCTGAGAGATTGCCGTGTGTCCTACGAATTCTTCCCATACTAATATTCGACCATCAATGTATTTGGCCTGCGAGTAGCCCGTGACGTGTGCCGATGTTAGGGTCAAAAGGAATAACAGAGGTATAGGAGTGAACCTGGAATTTTTGAATTCATTGTAGTGTTTTGCAAAATTTAAGAAGCCCACCACCAAGCTTATAAATCAAAGCGTAGAATAGCCTAAGTAAACACAATAATAACGACAAATAAAAATAAGAAAACTTATGCCAAGTGGCTAGGAATAAAAATGTGAAAAAGGTGGTAAAAAATTATCAGACGAATCATGACCATGCCTCGTCTACCTGAGGTTGTCCTTGTGGACCACCCTCCCCTTAATGTGGACTGTGGTCCCCATGGCCGCTTCTACAACTTTCTCTTCACACAATGGAGAGAGTTTGTTGCCTAGTCGCCTGTTGGATTTTACTAGGACTTTTTCGCCAACTTCTAACACCCTGTTTTGTCGGGAAGCATTTTTCCCTGTTCCTGAGCTTATCTTGGGCGATCCTAATCTTATCCTGAATCTCATACAGTGGTTCTTCCGATTGTGTTTGTATCACGTCGGCCGGCCTCTTGTCGATGACCGAATAGATTTATTGTACCTGGCTGTGGCCAGTAAGATTAGCTCGACGGTGTCACTGATGCCTTTATCAATTTTAAGGCATCTGGCGAGCTCTACCAGAGTGCTGTGGAAGCGCTCCACTTGTCCGTTTGAGGTACTGTGGAGGGGCGGTGCGTTTGAAACGTTAACGCCGAAATGGATTTCCAGCATGGTCAAAATGGTGTGCGATTTTAACGATGTTTCGTTGTCGCAATATATGACCTTGGTTTTAGGGAAAACATTCATCAGCAGCAGTAATGCCGGTTTAAGGTCCTCTATGGTTCTAGAGGGAATTGATTGGACCATGGCAAATTTCGAGAATTTGTCAATGCACGTAAGGAAATGTTGCTTCACGTTTTCTTGGGCAGACTTGTGAGCTCTGTTGTGCTCGACAGTGAGAATCTCCCGCCTCTCGTCAATCGCAAAAATATCCGTTAGTCGGTTTTTGCAGTGCCAAAATTTGGTGGCAGGAAATTGCCGAACCAATTTGTCGTGTACCATTGCTATCGTGTGCAAATCGCAATGGATGGCGTTTACGCCTTTAGGAACTATTACGTCCGCGAGCTTCTCCAGCAATGACTCCTCGCAAGAGAAGTCAATATTATGCCGTCTCTTGTTTCCAAGAGAACGAAGCTGCGTTTCGACGAACAGCGGGGTTCCTCCAGAGTTATCTGGTTTTGGAAGCAATTTAGAGGCTTTTCCGTTAATGAGATAGTGTGGGTTAGCGACAGCTCACTGTGAATTGTGGCCGCGCTTGAAAATGCCTCTTTCTCTTCTACAACGTTGAGTTGTTGCCTCGAGAGGGCATCTGCAACGAGGTTGCCTTTGCCAGGCATTTAATGAACCTTGGCACCATACTCGTCGGTGCGTTCTTTCCACCTTTCAATTTTCGTATTCGGATTAGAATCCGACACCGCGTAGGTCAGCGGTTGGTGGTCAGTGTAGACATTTATGTCTTTGACCCCATACAGGTAGTGACGCAGCTTTCCTAGTCCCCAAACTATGGCTAACAGCTCCCTTTCGTTGGTAGCGTAGTTAACCTCTCTGTCCTTTAAGGATCTGGAGATCATAGTGATGGGGCGTCCCTTTTGGGAAAGCACTGCGCCAATGCCATATGCCGAGGCATCTGTCGTTAGATCAAATGTCATTTTATAATCGGGATAGCTGAGGATGACATCCTCTGAAGCCAGAATGTTACGCAACTTATGGAAAGCATGACGTTGCTGCTCGCTAAATTGCACCTGGATATTCTTGGATCTGTGCCTACTGACACTTCCATGCTCCCCTTTAAGTATTTCAGATATGGGCCTAGCTAATGATGCGAAATCTTTGATGAAGCATCGGTAATAACTGGCCAGGCCAAGGAACGATCTCACCTCGAATACATTTTTGGGTTCGGGGAATTCCTGTATGGCCTTGGTTTTTTCTGGGTCTGTTGTGGTACCTTTATTAGTGACAATAAAGCCCAAGAAACTAACGTTCATTTTAAAGAATCGCGATTTTTCTGCTGACACCCTCATGTTGGCGTCGAGCAGGCTCTTAAGAACCCAATCCACATGCCGTATGTGGGCGTTTTCGTCCTCTGAAAAAACGATGACATCATCAACATAGACATCGCAAAATTTGCCAATCTGCTCTAGCAGTATGTCGTCGATGGTTCTTTGGAAGATGCTGGCAGCATTCTTCAAACCAAACGGAAGCCGGCGAAACTCGTCGTTACCCTCCGTTAACGGAAAAGGAAGTCTTTTCGCGTCACGCTCTGTCAGAGTGATCTGGTGGTAGCCTGACTTCAGATCAAGTGTCGGGAAGTATTTCGTTTGCCAAGCATTTTAATAAAGGCCTATTTAACTAGAGGCGGCGCGTCCCGAGCAATCAATGTTGGTAAAATTGACGTCGGGGCACGATTGGAACTCTAACTTTTCTTCTTCGGAGCCCCATTTGAGGTGGCCGGAAGCTAGACAAAGCGATGCCCCTGCCTGTTTTAACAGGTCAAGACCAATTATGGCATCAAAGGAGGACAAATCTGGAAATATGAAGAACGTGGCCTTCAAGTTAAATAGGGAAACATAACACTTTTTAGTGATAGTGGTGACACCATGGATCGAATGTATCGTGAATGGCGATTCTACTGGGCGGACACCTTTCAATCCCTCGTATGGACGGATGCAATTTTTTGCCGTGCCCGTATCTATTAAAAGTCTCATATCTACCCCCGCTACTCTTCGTCTGATGACAGGTAGCAGGGATTTTCCCCTAAAAAATTAATTGCGTCCGAATCATATTCATGGATAGCATCGTCACTGACTTCTTGTGCCGCGCTTGAAGCTGCGGCGGTGTAATCTTCGGTTTCGTTCGGGCCCAGAGTAATGTGGTTTACCTTCTGCATTTTGGGCGGGCCGGATCGATCGGATCCGGCCGGCTTCCTATTTTGGTAGGCTCTGGCGTGTTTTCGCGACGCCTGTCACTGCTCGGAGCGGAGTGCACTGAGCCTTGTGTCGTTTAGTCACTTGGGAGTGCCCTTGATAGGACGTTTGTTGGCGATATTGCGCCTTTGGAACTTGCTTCTTGTCCCTATCTTCCAGGTTCTTCGCGAACGATGCTGCGAAGCTGTACCTCTCGTGGTTTGATTCCACTTCTTGAGCCAATGCCAGCGCAGTTGGCATGTCTTCGGCTTTGCCGAGAAAAGGACATCGGAGAGGCTGCGCTTGAGGCCCGAAATAAAAATGCGGAGCGCATCATCCCGGAACTTTTCGCATAAAATTCTTGCCGCCGATGCTTCGTACGACACAGTTGCCATATTAGTAAGCAAGGTGAGTTTTTTCTGGACCTCGTCATAGTATTGCAGAAGCGTGAGGCTTCCCTGTCTGAGGGTACCCATTTCCTGCTCGATGACGCGAATCTGTCGTTTGTCACTATATGTGAAATCGAGGCGGTCTATAATCGCATCAAAATTCAATATTGTGCCGAACGAGGATAGCACTGCATCGGCAGGGCCCCTAATCTTACTCCTAATTATGACTACCGCTTGATAATGGCGTGAGCTATTAACATAATTCCTAAAAATGTAATATGCGGCTACCGCCGCTTGCCGCCAAGAGACGTATGTTTCTTGTGCCCCCGTAAATTCGGGCAGGCATTTAACGGCATCTAAAGGATCATTGCATTGAACATTGTCTTTGATATCAATGGGCTCATAAACCTTGATTTTTGGAGCCTTTGCTTGTGAGGGTGCGATTTGCACCGCTGCCACCTGGGCGGCCAACTGCTCTATGGCTTGGCGCAATTCCTGCTTTTTGTTGACCCTTTCCGCCAAGGCATGGTTAACCGCGGCCTGAATTACAACTTTAAGCTGCTCTGGGTCCATAATTCCTACTGTGGGGTTAGTACGCGGGGGCCCTTCGCTATCAGATTCTGAGTCACTGGCGTATGGTTTATTCTCCCTGTACCCTTGGAACGGAGAGCTCATATGTGGCCAAGTTAAATCGCACTGGTAGAAGAATGCTTGCTCAAGCTATTCTGCCCATGAAGGCAGTTGGCATGGCAAGGGGTGTGCGGGGTCGGAGCAGCCGCTCTAGCAACAAAGTAAATGAGCTCGTCAAATCGAGCCGGTGCCCTGCCAAGCAGCGACAGGGTCAAGGGTATGCGGGGACAGAGCCTCCGCTATGAGAAACAAAGAAATGAATAGCAAGAATTTGCCACATAAATGCATATGCAGCCGGATCGGGTTTCCAGCAGTGGCCGAGTGGGGGTAATAAAAAAAAAAGGTATTGCGAGGCAAATACTAAAAATTAGGGTCTAAGCAAAGAGACACAACGAATTATATAAATAAATTCACAATTTATGAATTTCCAAACGACAGAATTAATCGCCGATATTAGGTGAAAAATAATTTTAAATAAATTCACGACTAATTCGTTAGCGGCGGCCTAGTGCTTTAGAGGTATTTAATACTCGTACTTATTTTTGACAGTAAAATGCAAACAATACACAGACAGCATAAAACAAATACTATTATCGCACATATGATTCACCATTAAATTGTCAATAAAATAATGAGTTAATTGATTTTTATTTAATATAAAGTTAACACAAAAATATTAAAGTGGAGCTGCAGAAATTATTCCGGCAGCGATTTATTTCATGTAGTTTGAAGCTAAACTAATGCCCTTTGATGACTTCTAGCCCGCTGGCCGTAGAATATCTATTAGGAAGATTAGGTTGGAGGGATGACTGAGGGATGATTTATGTATTATTCATTATCTATCTATATATATAAAAGAACATCGTGTTTTATGTTACACCACTTATAAATCAAGAACGGAAGAACAGATTTGAGTGAAAATTGGTAGGGAGGTAGCTTAGAGCCAGGAGAAGGACATAGGATACTTTTTGTCCCGTTCGACAGCGTTCCTCCCTGGCCCATACTTTTTTATTTAGGCAGACAGCTAAGAAGAAAATGTCAAATGTCAAAATGTCAGTTACAAACGAAGTCAAATTCATAGTCAGGCTCTTAAATTTAACAACGAACCAAAAAGATTGTGTTGCGCTGAAATCAATATTAAAACTATTTCTATTAAATAAATAATTAACAAGTGGATTGAAGTGAAGTGAAGTTTAATTAATAATGCCGCGACCAAGACGGTCGAATCTTTCCCGACAAAGCCGTAATGCAAGAAGAATACAAAATATTGCATATGAAAGGACTGAAGATGAACGAGAAATTGCACGTGATCAGCGCCGCAATAGTATGGCTCGACTTCGTGCTTCTCAAATAGATTTCAATTTGCGACGCAGATATTTAGCTGATTTGAATCGAGCTGCGTTTCGATACGATTGCAGCAATGATTACAGCTTGCATCCTAGCGTTTGCATTGGGCAAATGGACGTTGTTTGCGAGTATTGTGGTGCATTAAAGTTTTCCGGAGAAACGCCTGGATTATGCTGCGTTAATGGTAAAGTGAAATGGCCAGTGTTGACTCCGCCACAAGAGCCATTGTATTCATTGCTTTGCGGCGAAACACAAGAATCACGCCACTTTCTTGCAAATACTCGAAAATACAATAGTTGTTTCCAAATGACGTCATTTGGGGCAGACATTATCGAAGAAGGAGGTTTTAATCCGACATTTAAGGTATTTATTTTTGTACTTACATAGAATGTAGTTAAAGAATCTGGTTTTTATTTTGTAGATACAAGGACAGATTCACCATCGAATTGGATCATTACTACCTTTCGAAGATACACAGAATAAATTTTTACAAATATATAAACTGTGCAACGGTACGCGTTTGGTGGTTAGTAAATTGATGAACAATGTAATTTACGCTACGATAATGATAGGAAAATTCAAAGGTGAGGAAGTTCTCATTCCGAGGATCCCGATGATCCCAACCGATATGCCGTTTGAATTTAAAAGACTTCAATTTCCGATACGTCTTGCATTTGCCATGACAATCAACAAATCACAAGGCCAATCCTTAAAAGTTTGTGGTTTAAATCTAGAACATTCATGTTTTTCCCATGGTCAATTATACGTGGCATGTTCACGGGTCGGAAGACCATCTGCGTTGTTTGTTTTTGCGCCTGATAATAAAACAAAAAATGTCGTGTATCACAAGGTGCTTAAGTGAAGAGCAACCTATGTACTAAAATACAGAAATAATAATGAATGATTAAGGAGGAGAAACAAAGAATATTGTATACCCACAAGTATTACAGAATTTAATTAATTTGAAAATTATTCTTTTTTGTTTGACTTATTTTTTATGCGTGCAACAACAATATGCCACAGCGAAACGTGGCAGGGTACTGCTAGTATCAAATATAAAATATATATAAAATTATATAAAATATCATAAAGCTAAAAATAAATTAAAAAGAAAAACAAATTATTTAAGATTTTTACAAATAAAGATATTGGGACGTCCAAATTTCTAGTACAGCCAGAACTGAAAATATTTGTTTAATGAAATAATGTTTATTCATCATTATTAACATAATAAAATGGGAATAATTGAATGAACACAGCAGTGGACTTACCATTTCACAATAATAAACCAATGCGACGGACTATGAACAACCTAATGTGACCGTTTCGATTTGGGTTAAATTATAATAAAAACGCTGCACAAAACGCACACTAATTTCGCGGGATATTTTTTTTGCTGCCAATGTAAAAGCACAAATTTCTTATATAAATAATATTTTTTATTAAATATTGAGCTGTGTTTAAACTTTGTTCTTCAACTTAAATAATACACGTTGAAATGTTCATGAAATAATTTTTTCCAAGTTATAAGTCCCACGCACAAAGTCCCAAGTGAGATGAAAATTTTCTAAGTCCAGTTTTTTGAGAGAAAAGTCTATGTTGAGAGAAAAAATTTTCTCTCTCAACTCGTGGTGGGTGAGAACATGCTACGAAAGATGCCTGCCGGAATGTACCGAAACGCGGCTAGCACCGAAAAGTCCGACTTGATTTTTATTGTGCATGTCACCGAACTGTAATGAACAACGTTGAGCTGGTGGTCTTGCAACCTGTTCATCCCGCACGCGTTGAACTACAGCTATATCTCATTGGCGAATGTCGTGTTATTTAGAGGATTCAAATTACGGGCGCTCATTTATATCTCTAATAATTAAAATTCATCGCGTGCGAATAGGGAACGAGCTTAAATCGGCCGGAAAAGAGCATGAAAATCAGATAGCCCCATCTTGCAACGGGCCGGGCCCTACGTCACTTGGTTCAGGTGGTGGGTTCAGGAAAGCTGGTGACCCCCTTTTCAAAGAAGCCTTACCCGGCAGCCGCTTCGCTTTCTTTGCCGACACGGCCTGGCATCGTATGCTGACGTCGTAACGCAGATTTGGTGAAAAGCGAACGCCCCAATTCGCCTCGAGAATTTAATTAGAATTTCACAAGAAAAAATTGATTGCGTTAAGCAGTGAAATAAAATGAAACTACTCGTACATTTGGATTAATCTAGCTTCAAGCTAGCTCCGCTGCCAGGAAGTGCGTTCAGGATTTTTGTCTTCCCACAGAACCTGCGGGTAACAATCACATTACGGTTATAACCTATTTTGAATTTTTATATATATTTATATATATATATATATATATATATATTTATATAATTTTTTTATATTTTTATATATTTTAATTTTTATTTAATAAGTGACGTTATATGGGGGGAATTTGGAGAAGGTCCCATTTGAAATGAATCAACAAAAGATTGGATTTAACATATTGAACTATTAAAAAAAAAAATACATAATAAAAAACAATTTTACCACTCGTTACTCCTTTATGGGCTTTTAATTTTGTCTAGACTCTGTTTTATTGGACTAAAGTTAAAGTGGGAGTTGAGTCATTGAAACGTGATGAGTCATTAAAAGGGGGCCCATAAAGTGTTGAAGTGATAACTTTACAGGCATTAGCAATTTAAAGTTTTTAAAGTAGTATTTTAAAATAAGGAGGGTCCCCACCTTCATTCTTTTGGCGATCAGATAAGGACCAACTTGGAGAAAAAATAAAAATAAAGATTGATTGCTTTGGAAATATAAAAAAAAAAGAAAACGAGGCAGATCGGCCAGTTATCTTACTCCTAGGGCGATTGCTAGATAATATATATACCAGATAATCAAAATGTGATGACAGAATCGTATCTGCTGAAAACCGAAAGACATGGCACGTAGTTATTGTAACATAAAAATATCTCTGAAGATCTCAAGGGGAATAATAGGATGTTCAGCGATTGAACATTAAAATAAGTAAAGGAAATAAATTTAAGAAAATAATATGATTTATTTTAGAAATACCCAAAATATATTCCCCGCCTTTTTTTTTGTTTTTTTGCTAAGCGATTTCGAATCCTAGAGTGGATTAACGATTGGTTCGTAAAACTAAGCCTTAATACAAAAAATAAATAAAAATTAAAATGAGGTAAGAAGGATATCAGAGTCGTAACTGCTTAGGTTACGACAAGAGCGAGGAAACCTCGGAGCCCATTAGATTACCCAATTCAGAGCCAATAAAAATACAAAATATTTCGGAAGAACTGAACGGAATATCTGGATGTGATTGCTTATCTTGATGAATTAAATAAAGTAAAATAAATAATATAAAAAATTGAAAAAGAAAATAAAAATGTTTTTTGTGTGAAATAAAAATATATGTTCACACGTTGTCGGCCAGAGGCAGACTGAGCTCTGGAAATATTTTCAAAGCGGTCCACAAACTTTCTAAAAGGAACGGCCTACTAAGACAGAAAAAATGTTAATAACATAAATCCTTAGGTTACTCTGATGCTTTTTTCGGTTGGCATGGAAACGGGCTACTGGTATAAAAAGGACTTATAAAAGTTTACATTTTTGGAGCAGACAATCCGTTTGGGTCAGCGATTGGGAAAAAGCTTTTTATCTTGCTCGGCACAAATTATGTATAAGGTGCTCTAAAATTATTTACCTTCGAAATCAAATTTAATGAATTTTTAATTGATTTTCCTTTGGGACGAGCAGGCAAGTGGAAAAATGGAGAAATAGGAAGTTCAATAGCTTAGATAGAACTCAATTTAACAGACAAGGAATAAGGTCTTCTCACCTTTGTGACACCTGTACAAAAATAACCAGATTAAATCCAATCATCACGAAATAGATAATATTTTATTCAAATATCGACTAGCCACCTGAATACATGGATCCCAAAAGCGCAATCAAACCAGAAACCGTAAAAATCCAAGTATTCCCAGAGTTCAGGCTTAGAACCCCAAGTCCGAAAACATTGTTACATGCTCCATTCTTAAGCTTCGACTTGGACCTGTACCTCACAAACCTCGGAGAAAATAAAAAAATGTGTATAAATAGATTACACTGTGAAATATGTGATTTAGCTTTCCATAATATGCAGACTCTACGTGAGACCACCCACCACATAATATACAGGCAGGGGAATGAGAATTAGTGATGTTAAAGGACGATCTAATATTATTTGCAACTCCACGTCTTCCCATATGAGTACCCGGCGCGTAGGCGTCCGCCTCCCCAAACAATCCAACCGAGCCGAGTTTTTTTGATTGAATGCAAACCAGGAGGCAGATGAATTTGCCCCATACAAAGCAGCTCGTAAAATAATCCAGCTTCAATTAGCAAATCCACTGGCTAAGGATGGTGAAAATGAAGATCCGCTAGCTTTACATTGGCGGGAAAGTCAGTGATGTTGGAGGCTATGATCGCAGTTAATTGTGCGGAGTAGATAGAGCTTTGGGATTGCAAACTGACTTGCACAGAAAATCCAACTGTAGAGAACCCTGCGTAACCTATACCGGATACAGTCACCGGAGAACTTATCTTCCGCAGCTGCAACTGGTCCGTCAGCGTTCAACTCGTTTCCCTCCCTACAGAGAGTGTTCGCCTACATTTACAAATTTTGCCACCGCATCCGTCACGAAGGGATTTCTGTTCAGGATCTCCAAAAAGGAACCCATCTGCTGTTGCGCTTCGTCCAGCTTTTCGAGTTTAAGGAAGATATAAGCTTAATAAAATCGTATACCAATCGCAAATTGGTTCCGCCCTCAATCTCGCGTCCTGATGTTACATCCAGAAAAATGTTCATTTTTTATGCATGAAGTGACTTTTTTAGGCCATAAATGCACTGATAAAGGAATACTTCCAGACGAGAAGAAATATGATGTCATTATGAACTACCCAGTACCGCACGAAAAAGAATGTCCCTTTTCAATGGTCTGATAAATGTCAGAATGCATTCCAATATTTAAAAACAAAACTTATGGAACCTACTTTGATACAATACCCATATTTTACTTAAGAATTCTGTATAATCACAGATGCAAGTCAGCAAGCGTGTGGAGCGGTTTTAACTCAAAACCATAATGGTCTCCAAATTCCCATTGCATACCCATCAAGAGCATTTACAAAAGGAGAAAGTAACAAGTGTACTACTGAGCAGGAACTAGCTGCAATTCACTGGGCAATATTACATTTTCGGCAATATATTTATGGAAAACTTCCTCTCTTTATCTTAAAGCGGACGGACGTGTTTTTTTTTGTACGCACTACGTTTTTGTAAAATTTGCAATAAGCTTTCTATAAACAATCGGTGTTTATTTCTTTACAGATATAAAAACAAATTGCAATTTTTTAGATCCGTATCGCTTCGCGTGTGCAGTGATATATTTGGAGGTAAAATAATTATTTATTTAATTTACTTTCCAAACATAGCCCTGCTCTGCTTCTTCATCTCCTACGGTGTTGTTGCTATTCTTTTGCTTCTTCTCTCGCTCAATAGAGATTCTTATCTCTATTTCTTTAAATCTTACTAACATGCACTAACTGCTCTCTTTAATCTCCCCTTCTCGTTTCCTTTGTACAGTGGTTCAAGGTTCCTCATTAATAAAATTGAATAATATTTAATTAATAATTTAATTAATAAATAATAAATTAATTATTAATTATTTTTAATAATTTTTAATAAATTAATTATTTAATTTTAAATAATTTTTAATAAATTAATTATTTAAATTTTTAATAATTATGGATTTTAAATTGGTCTGTGCATTAAAGTCTTGCAATAAGACAATCTCGTCTTCCCAGCCTACCATCCATTGCTGGCTCTGTGAAAACGTTTTACACGCTAAGTGGTTCACGGCCTCAGTTTCGGATGGAATCTCGCGTAGGTCTGGTCTCCACTTTTGCTGTGATGGTTGTCGTGCTGTTCAGGACGAAATGAGGTCGTTTATGAAGCAGACTAAAAGCGGTTTCAAGGAGTTGATTAGCTTGATACACAGTTTAGTAGCCTTCAACTACTCCAAAGCGTAAGAAATCCGCTTTTAGTGATGTGCTCGGGTCGAATAATCTTCAGCCTGCTCAGCCGACAACTATGCAGCCGCTTATATCTCTGGCCACCCCAAGGGCCGGACCTGAGAAAAATTCGGCTTCCGAATGTCTCGGAATCAATGAGCAATTGTTCGATATGTCCTCTGTGGCATCGCTTTAAGTGATCCCAGACCCAATAATTCAAACTCCTGTAACAGTCACCAAACAGGGTAATAAACCGTCCGGACCCCCGGTACGCACTGATGCCGCAGTATTAGTTACGGCGGCACCAAAACCCTTGCAGGTGATCCCACCATCGAAACACATTTTTGTTTCCCGGCTTGCCCCTGATACATTGGAGATTGATATCTCGGCTTACATCAAAGCCAAAGCAAAAGCCGACATAAAGGTGGTGGATATTACAAAATTCAAATATTCTTACACCAGGCACACGTCATCTTTCAAAATACGTGTGCCCTTGCAGATGTTCAAGACGATCTGTTCCGCCAGCTTTTGGCCAGAGAACATTTTCGTCCAAGAACATCAACCAAGTACGGTGAAAAAAAATAACCAAACCTGTGGGTGTAAAACTCCCACATGTTAAGGCCACTGATCAACCTTCCACCTCATCTTCCTCAATCTCAAAAAACTAATGTCTTCATTAACACTTACCTATCAGAATAAAAGAGGATTACGTAGTAAACTTCCCAAACTGTATTCTGATAGTTCTTCTTTTGCATCCCACATTATTGTGTTTACAGAAACTTGGTTAAAGCCGGAGATCTTAAGCTCCGAAGTTTTTCCTAGTAGGTACACCACTTTTAGATGTGATAGAACTTTGCGAAGGGGAGGAGGAGTGCTAATTTCTGTAGACTCCAAATTCGCTTCTGAAGAGGTAAAACCAAACAAGAGTTTGGTGACATTGAATTTCTTTGCATCAAAATCACTTTGTCCGATCAATCTTTGTATGTTACCTATTCGTACATACCACCTTCGTCCGAACCGCCAACATACTGGCAACATTTGTCCGCTATTCGTTTGGTTTTCGATCGTCTGTCTGATCGTGACCAGCTGATAGCTCTGGGTGACTTTAATATCCCAGAACTTATGTGGTCAAATGTTGATAATTCACCGTCTTTACAGCTTAACTCCCACCATGTCTTCCCTGAGGGCATGTTCGACATGTCACTCGGGCAAATTAACCACGTTAGAAATTCTTTAGGTCGGCTGTTGGACTTATGTTTCGTTTCTGATCCTGATGGAATTACTCTTTGCAGAACTTTGCCCCTTTCTAACCCTGAGGATCCATATCATCCCACTCTTGAGGTTTCAATCGAAAATAATTACTTTTTTGACCTTAAGTCTACAGTTAAATCTCAGAAAGTTCGTTTCTTTCGTAAGGCTGACTTTACGAAATTAAATAAGTTAATTTTGGAATTTAATTGGTCTGATTTACTGGCATGCGAGGATATATATATATATATATATAAACATTGCATTACAAAAATTTTATTATACTTTGAACATATTTATCGACGCTTGCGTGCCGTGGAAATATCCGTCCGCTTCAACGAATCCGCCTTGGTATACAAGGCACCTTATAAATTTAAAGAATAGTATGAGTAGACTTTTAAACAAACATAGATTAGCTGGCTGTACAGTTAGTTATTCAAGATAACGCAGAATGTTATAGGAGTTATATTCGCCGCTGCAGGATTCAGTTGACTCAGGATCCGATGCAGTTTTATAACTTTGTAAACACTAAGCGTAAACATGTATCTTTTCCCCCACTGCTTACGTTTGAGAACTCTTATGCGAACACCGATCAGGCAATGGCCGATCTCTTTGCACAGTATTTTTAAACTACCTATTCACCTAGGAGCAGTTTAGCTCAGCCTTACACTTATAATATCCAATCATCCAACCATATATTTTGCCCATCTTTCGATCAAAGTGGTGTGTTATCGGATCTTCTTAAGGTTAAGCCCGTGTATTCGCCAGGCCCTGATGGAGTACCAGGCTGTGTTCTGAAGTACTGCGCCGAGGCACTGTGCAAACCGCTTGTTAAACTCTTCGCTCCGTGCCAGCATGGCTTCATGAAGCGCCGCTCCACCACTACCAACTTATTGGAGCTAACATCTTTTATCACGGATGGCTTCCGGAGTGGCTTACAAACAGACGTCATATACACTGACTTCAGTAAAGCATTTGACTCTGTTAACCATTCGCTTCTTATAAGTAAACTCAGTCTTTTGGGATTCCCAACTGATCTTCTTGTTTTTCTCCAACCCAACGTGTTTTCTTTAAAGATGTTACCTCGCGTTTAGTCCGCGCCACATCTGGGGTGCCCCAAGGAAGCCATCTTGGACCCCTACTTTTTACTCTGTTTATTAACGACTTGCCCCTTGCCTTAACTAATTCACTTGTACTTATGTACGCTAATGACGTTAAGCTATGCCTTCAGTATAAATTCACTAGCGCCCAGTCTAGACTTCAATCCGATTTGGATAAACTTCAAAATTGGTGTTTAGCAAATAACCTAAAGCTTAATGGATCGAAATGTAAACTTATGTCTTTTTACCGATCTAGTCCTCACCAGGCTATGTACTTTCTCTATGGGAACGCCTTAGAACGATTAACTCATGTTAACGATTTAGGTGTCCTACTGAGACTATGAGACTTAAATTTACCGACCATATATCTATCATGGTTAATAAAGCTAATTGTGTGCTTGGATTTATTAAAAGATGGTCGAAAGAATTTATTCACCCGTACATAACCCGTGCATATATACATCATTGGTCCGTCCGATTCATGAGGATGGATCGTGTGTCTAGAGTCCTCAATATGGAGGTCACCAAGATCACATTGAATCTGTAAAAAAAACTTCCTTACTTTCGCTCTTAGGGGACTTAATTGGGATGCAAATCTTTACCTCCCCTCTTATCGTAGTAGACTTTTACTTATCAACTTACCATCATTAACAAACCGTAGAACGATGCTGGGTGTCATGTTTCTATATAATCTTATTTATGGAAATATAGACAGCCAACATTTACGCGTAAACTTTAACGTTCCTAGTAGAAGGACCAGAAACTTTCGTCCTATACTCCTCAGCCATTGTAGTTCGACATATGCCCAACACAATCCGTTCAGGGTATTATGTTCGGACTACAATGGTCTCTACCACATCTTGTCACTTTGCTGTACTAACAATCTTAAATATTAACCGCCTTATCTGGGCAACACTTTTCCTCGTGATATCTTTCTCCTAGTCTTTGCCTAACTACCTCGGATCTATTCCCGCGAGCCGTACGTTACGTGGCAGCGTCCCTCGGTCGGTAGGACGGGAGGTGGGCTGTACGTATGCAGTGGGAACCGCGCGAAGTCGGGAATGACGATCTGGTCCTGGTCGCAGAGGATCATCAGCCGCCCCAAGAAAGGATCACCTCCAGGGTCGTCGAAACCCGAGGACTAGCGATGCTTAAGACAGCAGATCACAAGCTGACGAGGCTGCCAGTTGGTTGAAGCTGGAATTGACATTTTTTATTGATTTCTTTGGTTTTTAATAAATCTACCATGGTTCCAATAATTATTTATATTCTTATTGTAATTACCATAATTATTTCTGTCCTGGTCGTTGTCTTGGTTAAACATTAAATAATTATTGTTCCGTTGATTGTTATAATTTTGGTTTTTTAACTATGTTTTTTTTGAAATGTCTATTTCCACCCGTATTTGGCTCACTACAATGCCCGTATTTGAGATTTTTTATGAGAGGTTGAGAAACTATTTGCAAAATGTGCCCTGATGTTGTTGCTTTCTAATTCCAGAACTTTAACCATTTTGCATTTTGTAGGTCAGGTGTATTCAATGAGAAAATAATGTGTATGAAATTTAGCAATTAAAGCCTGTAATGAGAACTCTTAGAACTCTCTTCCTATGTTTTTCATTCAGTTCCGAGGTTATTGGTTTATTTTTACCATAGGTCATAATAGTATTTTTATAAGTAGAGGTAATTTTCAATTAACTGTACCGTTATAATCAATATAGGTTGTTGTTCGATAATTTGAATTCGAGTTTGTCGCTAAAGACCGTAGCATTAATATATAAGACTATACTATATTATATTTAATATAGTACAGTTATGAGTTAAGGTATCATTAAGTTTACGAACTTCTTTAATTTTATTTGTTAAATCTCCTACATTTAGTGTTGTATTGTTATTTGGTGTTAGGGTACTGATCTTTCTTGTAGACTCGTCTTTCCCCCAACGAGCCGGACGAGCCCCCAAATAATTTTTAGTTGGGTAATTTGGTTTGAGTAACGTGTACAAGATTGTTTATTTTAACTACTAATGCACGACTTCCGCACTCGATGGATTTCTGTTGCTTCTGCGCAGTCTCTTACTTCATGTCTGACTACTAATTCTGAGAAACCAGAGTTAAATTCCAGTCTCCTCCAGCAGAAAAGATATATTAAGAGATATATATTATATATTCTTTTATTTGTTTTTTAATATTGCAGTTTAAATATAATCAATGTGGGCGGCAGCCTTTTAAACAATTTAAAATTGTTTAAATGGCTTTAAATTTACGTTAAAAAAGGCAAAACCACTTTGTTAATAAATTTGAACCTTCTTAATTAATGTACCTATCTGTTCCGTGTAAATGTGTAAATGACGTCTGTTTGTAATCCATTCTGCAACCAATCCGTGACAAAAGATGTTAGCACCAAAAAGTTGGTAGTGGTGAAGCGTCGCTACTACTTAGGTATGGCAAATATGGAGTGATAAGTTTTTCAAAAAGCTTTGGAGTTGCTTACAATTTAGAAAAGCGGAATAATGTAAGATTCCTCGAATGTAAGATCGAAGTCTCCAGCGATAGATTAATGAGTTTAAGGAGCGGTGTTGAGCGATCAGCTTTTTGATAGCGACCGAATTAAAGACGAGATTCAATTGTTTATATTTAATTTATTGAGCTAATTCCGCACAATAAAACAAATAGCGGCCCGTCAATAACAACTCTTCAACTACAACAAGAAGAAGAACAGCTTTGGCGCAGAAGCTCTTCCAAAGCTCCCAAAAGCGCATGCGCTACAAAAATGACAACAAAGTGCATGCGAATCTGGGAGTCAAAAGAGAAGATTAAATGCCGCTGCAGATGAACAAATTATCAATATTCTAATTAGCCTATCTGGTGGCTGCTTAGCCCAACATCCTCCCCCCTATTGAAGGGTGGGCCTTCAATAACAATTTTAGAAGGGCAGCAGACATGTCTTTTTCATTAAGAAGATTTAGAACTCACAGGGCGAACAAGGCACACCAACTTCTTCCAAACTCTTGACCATGCATTGCTCCCCCCAATAGACCAATGCGGGAGTCGAGTTCTCCTAACGAGTGCAGGGGGTCCGGAACGTTGATTCTTCTCCTCTTCTCCTTCTGCATAGGGCAATCCAGCATCCCGCGATAGTCCATTGCGTCCAGAAACTACCCATCCAAATAGTGTATTTTGGACAACTGGGAGGCAGTGACCTAATTGGATTTGGCCAACTGACAATAGGTTGAAGAACAGGCTGGCTCCAATTAGCAGGTCCACACCTTGCGGTCTGTGGAAGTTGGGATCAGCCAGCGCTACGCCGTGAGGAATCTTCCATTTCGAAATATCAATTTTAAGGCTGGGCTGACAGTCCGCAATATGAGACACTATAACCGCCTCTAGGTTCGCACAATATGTGGTTAGTCGAGACTTCACACACACATTAACGGAGGATCCATCCGTAGCAAACTCAGTGCCGCCGAGACCGGCGACCGCTACACAGCTTTTGGTGCGACGAAGCTGAAGTTGACTTGCCAGCCGCGATGAGATAAGGTGAACTTGAGAACCAGAGTCCAATAACACCCTGCAAGGCAGGAAGGCACCTGATCGACCACGGATGAGGATATTGGCGGTTGGCAGAAGCACTTCAGTAGGGCGATCCTGCGTCAAGACCGTGTTGATTGACTGGGACGGTGGGGTAGCAACGGCAACACCAACGGCGGAACCCAAGCTTCGTAGTGGTGGGGAATTGTTTGAGCTGGGCAGCTGCCCGCAATGGTGCAACAAAGCATGATGTCGGCGATTGCACTTTGGGCAACGGGCAGCTGAACATCCGCGTGCAAAATGACCATCCTCCAAACATACAAAGCAGCGGGTCAGCCGTCGCACTTCGTCGTACCGTTGACTAAGTGGCAAGGCAATGAAGCTTGGACATGTAGGAAGCGGGTGCGCTAAAACACCACACAGGGCGCATAGAGCTGGACGGGCGTTGATAATCATGCATGACGATCGGTTATTCGAAGATCTCCCTCGGCCCACTTGGTTAGATGGTGGATACGCAGCCAAAGAAAAGTCGACGCATTCAAGAGTCCGGCACCTTTGCTCCAAGAATCGTGCCATGGACTCCCAAGACGGAAGGCTGTCGTTGTTTCCGGCGAGAGTGTCTTCCCACTTGGCTCTTGTGGCCGGATCCAACTTCTGAAGGACAATCTGGATGAGCAAGCATCCTTGGATCTCGGCAGCTGATCCGGAACTCATGAGGGCCCGCATATGCCCATTGAACCGATCCGACAGCTCCCGCAACGTAGCAACAGAACCTGGCTCGACCACACGAAGCTGCAGGATCTCGTTGATGTGAGACTGGAAAATTAATCGCCTATTACTATACCGATTGCGCAATAGGTCAAGAGCCACATCGTAGTTCGCGTCAGTAATTTCCAGCGCTCTCACCGTCTCCAAGGCTGACTCGCGCAGGCATGAAATGAGCCACCGGAGCTTTTCCATATTTGTTAGATGCGGATGGCTGTCAATCGTGGCCTTGAACAGGGCGAAGAAATCCGGCCAGTCAACATAGCCGCCGCTAAATGTTGGCATCGGCAACGCTGGTAAGGAGGGGGCTGGCTTGTATGGCATGGGTGAGACACCGGCACCGTCGAGAAGTGTGGAGTGGGCAGCAATTCTAATGGAGTGCTTGGCAACCTCCACCTGAATGTCCACCTGCACATCAGTCGCCAGCTGCGAGAATCTCCAATAAAGGTCACTCCCGATCTCGCTGAAGTTAAGCTCCTCCAACTCTTCTTGAAGCGCGGTGAACCGCTCACGCAAACGCTTCTCCACTGACTCCAGCGCCACAATGGTGCCATCCTCATTCCGCGCTGCAGCCTTCACCTTATGATGCAGCGCCTCCATCTCCTGGCAGGTCACCTCTGCTCTTCTCCGCAGCATCCTTTCCCGGCTTGCGGCAGCAGATCCAATAGTTCCACATCCAGACTCCATCCCGCAAATCTCCAGCGCGTGTGAACCAAATCGAAAACCAAGAGATGTTTGTTATTTTTTTTTGTTTATGAGTTTTTCGTACCGCAGTTTTTTCAGTTTCTCGGGCAATTAAACTGATTGAACTTCGGGCGCGATCACGTCGGGGTCACCAATGTTGAGCGATCAGCTTTTTGATAGCGACCGAATTAAAGACGAGATTCAATTGTTTATATTTAATTTATTGAGCTAATTCCGCACAATAAAACAAATAGCGGCCCGTCAATAACAACTCTTCAACTACAACAAGAAGAAGAACAGCTTTGGCGCAGAAGCTCTTCCAAAGCTCCCAAAAGCGCATGCGCTACAAAAATGACAACAAAGTGCATGCGAATCTGGGAGTCAAAAGAGAAGATTAAATGCCGCTGCAGATGAACAAATTATCAATATTCTAATTAGTCTATCTGGTGGCTGCTTAGCCCAACAAGCGGTTTACACAGAGCCTCGGCACAGTTCTTCAGAACACAGCTTGGTACTTTATCGGAGCCTAGCGAATAGGGAGCCAGGGTAATACCCGAGCAGGGTAATCAACCGTCCGGACCCCCGGTACGAACTGATGCCGCAGTATTAGTTACGGCGGCACCAAAACCACGTCAGGTGATCCCCCCATCGAAACATATGTTTGTTTCGCAGAACTTTTGCCTTTTTCTAACCTTGTGGATCCATATCATCCCACTCCTGATGTTTAAATCAAAAACAATAGCTTAATTAACATTACTGGCAAGCGAGGATATAAACATTGCCTTTAAAAGTCTGAAACTCGTTGAATAGATAGTTCGTTGGATAGATCTTTCTTGGATCTTTCTACGGTTCCCATTTTGGGCGGTTGCCCAATTGGATTACGGCGGTTGGAGGTAAATTTCATCTGATCTGAAAAATTTCATAGGGACCGGCCGACTGTATTCGATAGCTGTCATGTATCTGAATGATCGGAAATGGCATAATCAATCTATTTTTAAAGAAGCTTGGGGATATTTCCAACATTTTTAAGGAAAATTGATTTAATGTTTATCACTTCCTCTCTTTATATTAAAGCGGTCGTACGTGATATATTGTACGCACTGCGTTATTACAAAATTATTTAATAATTAAATTTAAACAATCCGTTATATATTTTTATTTATTTACGTTTATAAAAACAAAGTTCTACATTTTAAACATCCGTATAGCTTCGCCTGTTCAGTGATATATTTGGACACTTGCAGGTGAATCCACGATCGAGTGAATCTCCCACCCTACTTCCTCCCTAACACTTGCCTATCAGAATATCAGAATAGGGTTACTTAGTAAACTTCCCAAACTGAATTCTGATGGTTCTTTCTTTGCAACTCACCTTATAGTTTTTACAGAAACTTGGTTAAAGCCGGGGATCTTATGCTGTGAATTTTTTCCAAGTAAGTAGAGATGAGCAAAGGTGAGGATGAGTGTTAATTTCTGTATACTCTAAATTCGCTTCTGAAAAGGTAAAATCACAAGAGTATGGTGACATAAAATTTCTTTGTATTAAAACAATTCTTCGGAACGGTCAATCTTTAAACGTTAGCTGTTCTTACATACTATTATTCCGCTATTCCGCTATTCCATACGTTTCTACTCTTCTTTTTGAATATGGCCAGCTGGTAGCTTGAGTTACTTCAATATCCCAGAACTCATGTGGTCTAATGTTGATAATTCATCGTCTTTTCATCGCACTACGACTTCGCTGCGGGCATGTGCGACATCTCACTTGAGCAAAATAATCACGTTAGAAATTCTTTAGGTAGGCTGCTGATTTTGTCTTTCGTTTCTGATCGTGATGCTATTACTCTCTCCAGAACTTTGCCCATTTCTAACACTGAGGATCCATATCATCCCTTTCTTGAGGTTTTAATCGAAAACGATAGCTTAATTATCCATAGGTCTACATTTAACCCTCATATAGTTCGTTTCTTCCGTAAGGCTAACTTTATGAAACTAAATTAGATAATTTTGGATTTTGATTGTTCCGATCTACTGGCAAGCGAGGACGTAAACATTTCCTTTAAAAAATTGTATTACACCTTGAATATATTTTTTTATGTTTCGTTCTGTTTTGCTTGTTTTGTGGTCGCAACAAATGCAGCTATATCCTATAGCTGCCTTATAACTGAACGATCGGAATCGAAAAACTTTGGTGTCTTTTAAGTTAGAATGATGGGACTTTTTACAGATTCTATTTTGGGCAATATAATATAATAATGACCTGCCAAATTACATAAGGATCGGCCGAATATAGAACTGAACGATCAGAAATGGAAGAACCTTAACTGCAAGGGTATAACAACTTCGGCTCCGCCCGAAGTTAGCTTTCCTTTCTTGTTGTATAATAATTTTGTAGCGCTACCAGCTTTTTGATAGCGGTCGAATAAAAACCATTTCGAATTCCGGTTTATAATTTATAACAAAGAATATAACAAAGAAGCGGCCCATCAATATCAACTTAAAAATATGTAAGCAAGAACAAGAGGCTTGGCGCGGAAACTCTTCCAAAACTCCCAAAAGCCCATGCGCTCTGAATGGTGAACAGTGAAGATTAAATGCCGCTGCTGCTAAACCAATTACCAATATCGGCTTATCTGGTGGCTGCTTAGCCCACCAAATTTTTTCTCTTTCTAATATTTTATTTTTATTTATTTTTTTTTATAATTTTTTTCCTTGTTCTTCCTAACAACTATATTTTCCTTGTTTAGTTTAACGTTGGCTTTTATTTCTTGAATCTTCTCTTTGGGAAACTAACAAGAGGTGTTATCTTTAGTCTTATATTTTACTTAACTAACCGTCATATTGACTGATACAGAGTTAGACGTCTCTAAAAATCGATTGCTGGGTTGGAAGGTGGTTGCGGCGCAGGTGGGATCTGCTAGAAACCCGAGTCAATCCCAGAGCGAGGGGATTTGGGTGCGAAGACAATTTTTAGAATTTTTTGATGTAGAACTCTTTTTGCTTCTGAATTTCGTCTTTTAATGCGAGGTTGCCCAAATCCCGGTAGAAGTTTTCGTTACGAACATACCAAGGTGCCCAGTGATAGTTGTCAAAATTTTTGATTGATTTTTGATTGTGGCTTTTTAACTTTATTTAGAATATTGATAACTTTTCAGCTGGTACGTGTAATAGTTTATCCGATCATTGTCCAAATATTTGGACACGATACGGAAGTGCTCTTCAATCTTGGTTTGCACCTTTGTTTCGTGGATGTTCCCTTTGATAAGCGGGACAACATTAAAGTTGTCACCGTTCCCGATCAACGCCGTAATTCGGTTGACCAGGGCACTCGAGGTTATCTTCCTGATATAGATTGGAGGGGGCTTGGGTTTTTTTTGCGGTGTCTGGCGCTGGTTGGTTTTCGTCCACCTTAGCCAGTAGGGCAAATCTGTTACTACTGGATCTGCCTGGTTCTTCGTCTATCTTCTCTACGCGGTTAATTTTTGTTGTATTGCCTGCCGGATTACTCTGCGGGCTGAGCTTGCGCTTACATTGGTTGTAGCGATCCAATCCAGTCTGGCCGTTTTGGCACTTTCCGAAGATGTTGCTTTTGTACTCACTGCTTGTTGTTGGTGCGAAATTTGGTTCCACCATTGAAAGGGTGGTCGGGAGCCCTGTTGCTCTTTATCGCCGATTTTTCCATTTCGGTATAGCTGATTGAAAATAAAGAGTAGACGCCATTTCTTTGGTTCACTGAGCTTCTATGCACGTTCTTTTGATCGTTGCTCAATGAGCTCCTTGCGTGGCACTTATTTATTTAAAACAATGCACTAGTTTTTGTTTAAGCACATCACAACTGTTAGAAAAAGCTTGTCTATTGCTTGTAACAAATTGTGGTTAAGCGTCTTTTCGCTTATATTGGGTTAAGCCAGATGTTTTTTTTGTTGTGTGTTTTATTAAAACTATTATGTTGCATTTTTCCCGGAGATACACGGCATCTAAGCGCTCTTTGCGCGATAACATTACAACATATGTACATCATAACATAACATAATATTACAACCTTATCTACAAACTTAAATATCGATCGGAGGACTATATCCTATAGTTGTCATATAACTGAATGATCGGAAATGGCATACCTTTGTTTTTTTTTAAGCTAGATGGATAGAACATTCTACGGATTCCATTTTGGGCGGCTGCCCGTTTCGGAAATGGCATAGTCGTGCTATTTTTAAAGATGCTTGGGGATATTTCCGATATTTTGAAGGACAATTGATTCGATGGTCAACACTTCCTCTCTTTATCTTAAAGCAGTCAGACGTGAATTTTTTGTGCGCTTTATTATTATTATCAAATAATATTATATTAATAAAAGCGTTATTATCAAATCTTTAATTAACTAAATTAAAATAATTAAATTTAATTTTTATTGATTTACATTTACATAAAAACAAACATTTGAAACATCCGTATCGCTTCGCGTGTGCAGTGATATATTAGGTTGTCAAAAGGTTATATTAGGCTTGCGGTATTTTTATTGAATTTTCAAATGTTCATAAAATTGGTTACAATAATGCGATTCAAGTCAAATATGCGGTTTTGTTCGATGACGCGTTCCCAAGGAGATGCCAACTTCATAATGCCCCTCTCATAGAAGCTCACTTCCCTATTGGCAAAAAACTCGGATAGCCAATTTTCACAGGACTCTCTTGTGGCCAACTTCAGACTACCAAGCGCGTTTGGCATGGACAGAAACATGTGGTAATCACTTGGTGAGAAATCCTGACTATACGGTGGATGCAAAAAACCTCCCATCCGAGCTCCCGGAGCTTCTGGCGCGTCACTAAAGATGTATGTGGCCTGGCGTTGTCCTGGTGGAAGACAATTCGGCCTCTGTTGATCAAAGATGGCCTCTTCTGCATGAGTGCTGTCTTCAAGCGGTCCAGTTGTTGGCAGTACGGGTCCGAATGGAGCGTTCTCCTTAGGGGAGCAGCTCATAGTGGATTATGCCCTGCCAATCCCACCAAACACGCAGAAGAACCTTCCTGGCCGTCAATCCAGGCCACCGTCTGGGCCGCTTCACCGCTTTTCGACCACGACGTAAGTGACCCACTTTTCATACGTAAGTGACCCATACTCTTCAAAAAGGGGTCGATTTTGTTGCGATTTTGAAGCGATTCGCATGCGTCGATACGGTCAAAGATGTTTTTTTGCGTCAATTCGTGTGGCCATACATCGAGCTTCTTAGTGACTCCAAGCTTCTTCAAATGGTTTATAATGCTACGGCTGCTACTATGCCGGTCTCTTTTGACCAATTCCGATTTAATCGCAATTTTCGACGAAAAGCCTTCCGGAGCGTGGCGCATCTTCGACCACCTCTACACCAGAACGAAAACGTTGAAACCATCGTTGTGCGGGGGAAATGGAAACTGTATCGGGTCCATAAACTGCTCAAATTTTATTGGCGGCTTAAGATGCATTTTTGTTTTTATCGTAGTAGTACTGTAAAATATGCCGTATTTTCTCTTTAAAAGAAAAGGCAATCAAACCGAAAATACCGCAAGACTTTTTTGACAACCTAATACATAAACAAACTTTTACATTTCAATCATCGCGGACCCTTGCAGGTGATCCCACCATCGCGTGAAACTCCCACATGTTGGAGCCACTGACCAACCTTCCACCTCATCTTCCTCAGCTTAAAAAAACGAATGTCTTCACTAACACTTTGATTCTGATAGTTCTTCCGTTGCATCTCACATTATAGTTATTACAGAAACATTATAGTCATCTTAAGCTATACATTTTTTCCAAGTAAGTACAGAGGAGCAAAGTAGAGGATGAGTGTTAATTTTTGTATCCTCCAAATTCGCTTCTGAAAAGGTAAAATCACAAAAGTTTGGTGCCATAAAATTATTTTGTATTAAAGTCATTTTTCGTACCGGATAAAATTTAAACGTAAGCTGTTCTTACATACCACCTTCGTCCGAACCTCCTACATACTGGCAACATTTGTCAGCTGTTCGATATGTTTCTTATCTTCCCTTTGAATATGACCTGCTAGTAGCTTGAGTGTCTTCAATATCCGCGGCTACTGCACTCAGTTTGTGGATCATTAAACCGAATTTATAGATTCGACGGGACTGCCCGAGCCCAGAAATAACAAAGAGTGCTTCGTTTAACAATGTCACTTTTTATTTCTATCTTGTTTAAAGTGGGTGAAAGGGTGATGACACCTAGCTGGCTCCCCAAATGCTGCTGCTTGGCTCCGCCGTTCGACCGCTCCTCCAGTCGATCCCCGGTCACCGTTCCGCGTTGGTGCCAATATACACGCCCTCCCAAAGCTTTCGGCCAGCAGGTCGTGTGCTTTTGGTGTCTGACGCCGGTGCGGCTCACGGTTCCCTCCAGCTGCTGCTCCTCTCCTGCCGCTGACGCTGCTCCCTTTGCCGCTCTCGTTGTTGATGTCACCGTTGCTCCTGTTGTTGACGTCGCCGCTTATACGCTCCTCATAGTCGCTGCTCCTCTTCTATGGGCGCCGTGGATCGTCGTTATCTTTGGCTCACTTTCACTCACATCGATTCGTTTCAGTGACCCTCCTTATATAGCGCCGGAGGCTAATCATTGTTTAATCATTGTAAATCTCGCTTCCCGCCGTTAATCCTTCGTTCCTCTGTTCTCGCCGTTAACCCTTTCCCGAATTCCCGTCGCATTTCCGTTGGCGGGATCCCTTTGTTGCTCCCTTTGCCCCTTCTTCTTCTTCTGCTTCTTCTTCGGGAAACGACAAAAGTGGCGAGGTTCCAGCTTCTCGTTTGTTTTCTTCTCTTTTTTTTTCTTTTTTTTTTTGTGTGGTTAACCCTATCCACCCCTACCTTCGGCTGATATTAGGTGCGTTCCCCTTTCTTTTTCATTTTCCACTCTGGATTTTAGCAAAACTTTGACACGTTCTCATTCTCTTTTACCTTTTTCTTTCCTTCAAAATGTATCCACATATATTTTTTTCCTTTTTGGTGTATATTTTTTTCGAAATTTATGTATTTTTTTGTATAATAATTTTGTAGCGCTACCAGCTTTTTGATAGCGCCCGAATAAAAACAATTTCGAATTCCGGTTTATTATTTATTTGCAGTTAATTCCGCGCAATATAACAAAGAAGCGGCCGCAGAGGCTCTTCCAAAACTCTTAAAAGCCTATGCGCTATGAATCACATCCCAAACTGGGAGGCAGACAGAGAAGATTAAATGCCGCTGCAGCTAAACAAATTATCAATATTTTAATCGGCTTATCTGGTGGCTGTTTAGCACAATAAATTTTTTCTCTTACTGATATTTGTTTATATAAATATTTTTATTTTTTTTTTGTATATATTTTTTTTCTTCTTGCTAATAGCTATATTTCCCTAATAATATATTTTCAAGTATTTAATATTTCATCTGAATCTATTTTTTTCTTTTTCTTGCTCCTAACATTTATATTTCCCTACTATATATAATTGACTGCGCCAATTAAATACAATATCTTCTTCAAAATAGTTTGAAAAAAAAATATATTTCCTTAGAATTTTAGATTTTCAGAACTAACTTATCTTTGGGGCTCTAAGTCCTTTTTATAGCTACCCTTGCTGAAGCTTTTTGCAGATCAAAGCTCGAAAGAAGCTTTTCTCTCTGAGGGGCTTTGTTTTCTAAAGGGAATAGATTGAGTGGGAACCTTTTACTTGCGGTGTCAGTTGACGTGGAATGCTTTGGGTCTCAATTAATCGAGGTGACAAGAAAATGTGAAATTTACTGTGAAGTGGGTTCCCATTTAAGAATGTTTTGAGCTGTTTAGTGTTAATTCACTTAAAAGGAGTGAAAAAGATTTGAGTCGGGATTCTGTTTACACAAATATTGTTTTGGTTTTCAAGTGACTCATAGAAATTGGAAATCTGAAATGTTAATGTTTTTACAAAAATTGGAATGAGGCTATTTGCAGCTGGGTTGCTTAAATAATTATGTTTTTACAAAAATTGGAATGAGGCTATTTGCAGCTGGGTTACAAAAGGCTTCAGCTTCGGTTTACAAAATTTACTGATATACACTTAAAGAAATTTTGTTGATACCTTACTATATATATTTTGGTATTATTTTTTTTTTTGTGTATTAATTACACAACTGTAGTTTAATAACACAGGCCGACCATAACACAGACCATTTCCAAATTTTTTTTTCCTCCACGCATAATTTTAGCTGCTTCATAACCTTTAGGCTCCCCTGAACCAAAGTACAGAACAAACATACGTTCTATCACCCACAGTTTCCGCGGTACACCTAAGAGAAGAAATTGATCAAATTTTAACATATATTGAATTAGGTAGGCCGTGTAATTGCCTTGACCGTCATTATTTTCAGTACATTACATTGAAATGTATGTTAACCAACTAAAATTAAAAAATGGTATCTAGCAGTTACCAATCTTTGGAATACTCATCCAAAGTTGAAATTTCTGATTTTCTACATTTCTTATGGAAGATTTTTATTTTCTTATTGAAGTATTGTTATTTCAAGGTTATTGAAATCAGTGTATCATACCATGTTTTAGTTTTGGATTTAAGATAAAACTCGAAATAACTTTCATGAATTTTTTATAGTTAGTTAAACAATATTTTCTTTAATTAAATATGAGTTTTTAATCTCATATTTTAAAAATGTCATGGCATGTCACTAAAATTGCAAACTCAATGATTATACATTTAGTTTTGATTAGAGTAGATCCAGTGACCAGGCAAAAATGGGAAGATTCACTGGATTATGGGGAATTGTTGAGGTCCGATTTCGAAAAAATATTAAATCGTAGGTACCAGCACCTATCCGCTGAAGAGACTAGTGAACCAAAACAAGACAAAGCTGGGTTTTAGCAAGCAACTTTATAAAAGTTCGTTGGCTTGCTCCTCTGCCAACACCAAACCAGCTTGCAGTTATGGTGAAGTCCAGACTATTTTTTTGGCTCAGTGAAGTCGGCTTACTCGCCTTGCTGAAATGCAAAGGTTTGAGATTGTTAAGTCAGCCTGTTTCTATTTAAATTGTCTGCAAAAAGGTCAAAAAGGTCACACCGAAGCGAAGTCCAAATCGACTAGATGTCAAATCTGTGCAAGATCGCACCGTTACCACCACCGACAGAAAATCCTCTGAAAACTGAATATCTTGCTCAACCGTAGGGAGGAATCGTGCATCAACTTGCTTGGAATTGGTCAATCTAATTCACAAGTAAAGAAAAAGATACACACCATGGTGAAGTTGAGAATCAATGGTATCCGGTCTTTAGTCTGAACTGCGATGAAGAAATATTAGAAAAAATATTGTCATCTTCTAAAAAGATGTTGTCGACAGAACGGGAGTTGTGTGAGAAACATCGAAATACTACTAGAATACTGGCTTGAGGTCAATTTAAAGTCAGACTTCCATTTAAGTCGGATCCGATCGTTTTGTACAGCACATTTGATATAGCTAAATGGCGTTTTCTTTCGCTCGAGAGAAGATTATCTCGAGAAAGAAAATGTTTTTGGAATTTATAGAAGAATACGAATCACAAGGTCATATGACCTCTACAAGCAATGATGTTCTTGCTACTCCACACTACGTTATACCCCACCAGTGTGTTTTACGAACTCAAAGGGCAACGACCAAACTACGAGTCGTTTTCGATGCGTCCTTTGAGACATCCGCACAGAAATGTTTAAATGATTTGTTGATGGTTCGTCCAAAAATTCAGGAAGAGCTGTACTCAACTGTTCTTCGGTTTCGGTAAAAATAATTTTCTGATTCTGATCCGGATACGGTAAAATTTTATAAATGGGGGTTTTAATAATAGTACGAGGAATATGAGAAATTATAATTTCATTTATTCATTCAATGATATGTAATAGAAACAATGATGGTCATCGCCATTACACGGCCTACATAATTCAATATATCGTAAAATTTGATCAATTTCTTCTCTTAGGTGTACCGCGGAAACTGTGGGTGATAGAAACTATGTTTGTTCTGGACTTTGGTTCAGGGGAGCCTAAAGGTTATGGAGCAGGTAAAATTATGCGTGGAGATTTTTTGCTGTTGGCCTGTGTTATTAATATTTCGTTAGTATTAACTTGTAACCAGATACATGTTTTGATATTTAACAATTTTTCTGAATTAATATGTTTAAACGGGTCATGTTTTAGGAGCTCTGGGTTGAATATGTCTCATCTTGTAAATTGCATTCCTAATTCAATGTCTTCTATGTATTCTGTAAAGTCTTGTAAATTGAAAATAAGGATTGCTAACCTTTGGTTTTCATTTAAACGATTGACTGTTTCTATTCCTTTATTAATTGCATAAATTACTTTATTTAATTCATCAATCTGTATACTATTTTCGGACAAATTATCAATTTTTGATTCTAATTCTTCCCTATCTTGTTGATCCAATGAGCCAAATAAATATTTATAAAAGGTACCTACGAAATTTGCATATCCTCTTTTGTTTCGTTGAGCAATTTAGATTCCGTTCATTTCTCTATTTAATTTTTATTTTAGATATTGAATTTAATGCAAATCTTCAAATTCTCCACTAGATTTCCATTAGATTTTTATAAGTTTTTTCAGTTTTAGTTAAATTGACTGTGAGTCAATGATATTCATAATTAGTGGGAGATTCATAATCTAATTACATAGATCCGTTACCTGTTTGTAAAATTAATGATTGGATTGATATCTATGTTCTGGCACATGGCGTGACAATTAAGACATAATAAAGCTATTATATAAATGATAATTTTATTATTCTGGGTTGTTTTTCGGTGGAATTCTGCAATTATTATATTTGCTGGTATTAAATTTCTTCTTTTTTTTTAAATTTGGATTTATAGTGTGTAATTTCTCTACCTCTATTTTTTTCTACATAATGTTTTTCGTCAGGTTTTGTAATTTGGCCTGTCTTCCTAAAAGGATTTGTTGTTTTAGATTTTATAAGTGGGGCTTGTCTATACCTATAACAATATCGAATGTATGACGATTTTTATTAAGCTTGTTTATTTTCTTTATTTTAATCACTTGAATATTAAAACTTGGTGTTGAGCTATCAGCGTTTTGATAGCGACCGAATTAATAAAGAATCCACAATTCAATTTCAATATTTTTATTGGGTCAATGTAACCCCAAAGCAACGGCAGCGGCCGATCCCAACAAAACCGAATATAATATCGCTCGAGCCAGGCGTCAATAGAGTGGCGATAGTGGTGGGAAATTTCTTCCCGAGATTTCGCGCAGGCGCACCTTTCGATTCCAGGATCTGAAGCCTTAACGGCTGGAGCAGCAGCCATCTTGGCAGCTGAAATAGCGACCACGGGGGGGGGGGGGGGGGCAGATAGCAGAGGCACTGATGAGACGCAATTGGACACGTCCTGGCTATCGTGATCGTTGTTCAGGTTTCGCTCCAATTTAAAATCCTGAGAACCGATTGTCGCGGTCCAGCGAAGAGTCCTGACTGCATGAGTGACGATTTTCCAACAGACCATCTTGAAACTTCACAACCACTATGGTTGGTTCTGCCAGTGACGAAGCAGTGGGGCCATTGGTGCCGTCGAGACGCGTGGAGTGTGCTGGTACCCTCATGAAGTGCTTTGCCATTCCCACCTGAATGTCAAAGCGCACATTTGCGGCAAGCTGAGAATTTCCAGCATAATTCACTTCCAACTTCAACAGACTTCAATCGCTCTAACTCATCCTGGGGTGTGGTAAATTTCTTGCGCATCAAAATTTCCAAAGGCCCCAGTACCATGATGGTCAAATCTTCCTTTTGTACTGCAGCCTTGACCTTATTATGCAGGGCTTCCATCTCCTGGTAGGTCACCTCTGCTCTTGCCGGAAAAGCCTTTCGCTGCTTGCAGGAACCGAGGCACTAGCTACGTCTCCAGACTACATTATGCAATTTTGTTTTTGTGCAAGGTGCAATGTAATGGAAACAACAGCAACCAGTTTTCCTTTACAAGGTTTCCATTAAGCACTTTCAATCAATTAGAGCGCGTACAATTCAATTAGAGCGCGATCACGTCGGGGCCACCAAATGTTGAGCTATCAGAGTTTTGATAGCGACCGAATTAATAAAGACTCATCATGCGCTTCTTTTGTGCATGCGCTACAAAAGAACAACAAAGCGCATGCCAATCTGGGAGAAATAAAGAATATGGAACAGCTGATAACGGGCAATTAGTGGACCGCTGCGGCTAGTTACACTGAGAGAATTAAATAGAAATAATTATGATATTTGATCACTTGGAGTTCGGGCGAAAATAAAAATGTCAGCTTGTGTTCTGCTTGTAGAGCTTAGTTTTGTTTAATGATTATATTTTAATGATAATATAAACGATTGTTTCAAATTTAGTAATTACATTTTCAGGATTCCGTTCACTATTTATAATTCTTAATTTTTCATTAACAGTTTTATGAAATCTCTCTATGTCAGAAACGCCATTTTTACTTGTGGTTATAGTTAATCTTAAATCTTCTGTCTATATCTATAACATATTTTTCTCTGGGGTTAAAGGTTTCTGGGGTTAATTTAAATGTAAGTTTTGTATCTCTGTGTTCTGTTTTAGCAAGGTTACAAATTTCACACTCATTTATAATATTTTGAATGAATCTCTGATAACACAGGCCAACAGCAAAAAATCTCCACCAAAAATTAATGTAGAAAATTTCATCTTTGGATGAGTATTCCAAAGATATGGTAACTGCTAGATACAATTTTTTAATTTTCGTCGGTACACATACATTTCAAAAATGATATGTACTAGAAACAATGACATAACATAGCCTACATAATTCAATCTATGGTAAAATTTGATCAATTTCTTTTCTTAGGTGAACAGCGGAAAACCCAAGTTTGTTCTGGACATTGGTTCAGGGGGGCCTAAAGGCATAGCTTGCAAATAACTGTCGACCGTTTTTTTTCCTGCGCTCTCGTTGCGAGCATAACCGAAAAAGTTCATACTCTTTCGCTCTCGCTCTGACCAAGAGACTTTTGCTATCTTTGTTTCTGTTTCCTGTTGAGCGTTTTCGTTGAGCTTTTTTTATTTCGGTCGTTCAATGAGCAGTTCGTAAAGAGCGGAACGAGAAACGCTCGCACAAAGAGGTCAGCAAAAGACCGATTGACCGAAAAACTCAACGCAAACGGTCTTCACATTTGCTTTCTTTGTTGTTGTAATTAATGTATTTCGTGTGCAAAACGAACGCTTGTGAATGTATACCAATACATATGCAAAGAAATTAATAGAACAATTTTATTATTTTCAAATATTTTTATACCCTTGCAGAGGGTATTATAATTTTGGTCAAAAGTGTGCAACGCAGTGAAGGAGACCCGACACTATAAAGTATATATATTCTTGATCAGGATCACCTCCTGAGTCAATATAAGCATGTCCGTCTGTCCGTCTGTCTGTCTGTCCGTCTGTCTGTCGGTTTCTACGCAAACTAGTCTCTCAGTTTTAGAGCTATCGAGTTGAAACTTTGCACACATCCTTCTTTTCCTTGCAGGTAGTATATAAGTCGGAACGGCCGGGATCGGTCGACTATATCCTATAGCTGCCATATAACTGATTGATCGGAAATGCCATAACTTTGGTGTTTTTTAAGATAGAGGGTTGGGACTTTCCGCGCATGTTATATTTGACCAAAATATCTTATGTACAAAATTTCATAAGGATCGGCCGACTATATCCTATAGCTGTCATACAACGATCGAAGTTGGTATAACTTTGGTGTTTTTTAAGTTAGAAAGATGGGACTTGGTACAGATTCTATTTTGGACAAAATAATCTGATTTGCCAAATTTCATAAGGATCGGCCGACTATATACGATCTTCTATATATCTAATAATATAAGATGCGTGGCGCCACCTAGCGGACTGCGACTGAACTGCAAGGGTATATCAACTTCGGCTCCGCCGGAAGTTAGCTTTCCTTTCTTGTTGTAACAAGTTTCGTTTAGATTCCATATTCCATATACAATAATGCTACCAAAAAGAAAACAAAAATTTCAGACAATGTTTTTAAATGTTTTTTTTTGTATTTTTATATAAATTATATATAAATTTTTTGTAACATTTTTTTTACATATTATGTGTTAAGCTTTATAACTAGTAAGGAGTTTAAAATTTCAGCACTAATCGAACTTCTTCGTTCAGTTAATATAAAGTGTAGCGCTGAGAATGCCCGTTCGACGGACACTTGCGTTGCAGGTGTAGCCAGCACAACCTGCGCTAGTGCACTTATATGCGGAATCTTAAGTTGCAAATCATTAAAAAAATCCAATATATTTGAATTCAATGGCAAGCGACCAAATGTTACGTCGAAGTTTTCGATGTCAGCGTAAATTTTGGCAAGTTTTGAAGAAACAGGATCTTTTTTGCTTTCTGAAACTGTCTGCAAATCGTCCAAAAAAGCCGAGAACAGCGACTTCTCTTCAGATAAGGATGCGGTTGAAAGAATTGACGAGACTGGGGTAGCAAACATCTCTTCATGCTCAGGAGTCTCGAGCGCTGGAATATTTCGTGTTTGTGCCTTAAATAATAAAGCGATAATAAGTATGCAATGTTTTTTGGATTTTAGTTTAGTAAAAGTATTAGTTTTTGACGAAGACAATTTTAATTAGTTTCTGAAAACTACAATATAAACAAAACAGGACCCAAATTTCAAACATTCTACGACATACAGCTTACTTCTTTCAACTCATATAAACGAAATGCTGTTTTTTTTTAAATTAGCTTTTGCTAATGATTTCTGATTGTTCTTCAACATACAATTTACCCGAGGATCCATAATTTTCTAACAATTTTGTCTCTCTTAATTTTATCTGTGCCGCTAGTTTTTTTTAAATTAAATTGTAGCTATTCTCGCATTTTAATTTTAGTTCCATCCATACTATGAAGAACTGACTATAAACTAAATCTTTTTCTTGTAACTTAAGGGTTGCTTAAGGTCACTAAAAGCGTCAATGTACGTCTCGATCCAATCCCAATCGGCCTCTACACAAATATTAGACTGCGTTGCCAAAAAATCCTTTAAGTCCAATAATTTCTTTAGCATTCCACCTTGTAGCAACGTCGAGCGATGGTATGTTTTTTTCATTCTCAATTAAGATACGTCTGCATAGATTTTACAAATATATAATGTATATATATTATATATATATAAATAAATTTTTATTACTTATAACTTACCTATATGTTTCAGTGCGCAGCGATTTACATAATGTGCGACAGGCACTTATTTTATCGGCGATCTCCTTGGTTTTGTTCACATCAAATACGCACAGTTGCAGAGTGTGTGCTGCATATCTCACAAGGTGTATATTAGCCAGTTCAATAGAATCCAGTACATTCAGAACATTCTCACTTTCTATGTCTTCTTCAAAGATTCCTCTGTCGCATCATTTAATACCTTATCATGTTTCGCCCATTATCAGACGTAATGCTGTGAACATGAAGTTAAAATTTTGTAAAAAAAATCAACTATTTTAATAATTGTATGTAATTCAATTCTTACCTGTAGATCTGATCAAGTGATATGCCATAATCATCTAAGATTTCTAGAATTTTGCTCTTTATATATATTCCAGTGTGCGATTGCACGAGTTCAATCATGCCCAAGGTCTTCACAACTATTTCGGTTTTTGCCAGGCTTGCGTGTATCATTTGCAAATTGATTCCTAAGATGGCTTTATCAATTCTGGTGGCAACATCGATTTTCAGCGACACTAGTTTTCCCTTCGCAAGTGCCCTTATATTTTCTTTAACAAACTGCTCTTTGACTGACACAAAATTCATAATATTTCTAGACGTTACAGGGTTCATGCCCAGTGCATTATATATTGGATCCATTATTTCCCTGAACCCTCCACTGTCTAGAAACTTGAATGGTTTTCCGTCTGTGGTTACCATTTTGATCAAGGAAAAAACAATTGCTTTTTCACTCGTTTGATACGATATTCTTCGTTTTTCTTCGCATTGTGATAACTTTGTATATTCAACATTATTCCACTCATTGAAAATGTCCTTATGCTTGGTTGTCAAGTGCCGTCTTAAATTTGTCGAATGATTACCGGAATTTCATACCGCAAACATTACAAATTGATTTGTTATCGTCCAAATTAAACTTAAAGAATTGGTGCACATTTTTATTAATTTCTCTTCCCATTTTACAGTACCAATTATTTTGCACCTTCACACACTCAATTCACGATTGCAATTAATCGTTTAACGATTTGCTTACCTATGCGTGTGAATGTAAACCAATTGAGTTTCCTATATAAAATTCAATTTGTTTACTGTAATAGTTTAAAGGTCTTTCCGTTACTTCTATATAATTCTGATTGTCTTCTTGTGCACTATGTACTGTTGCTATTGTGGGTAATGAGTGGGTACTATCTGGTGAATATTTAATAGAGAAGTCAAACTCGTTTAATTTTATTCTCCATCTTTGTAGTTTCATATTTGGTTTTTTTATATTATGAAGCCAAACTAATGGCTTATGATCGCAAAGAATTTCGAATTTTCTACCAAACAGATAAGACATAAAATATTTAGTGGCCCAGACTATAGCCAGAAGATCTTTTTCTACTGCTGAATAATTAATTTCATGTTCATTAAGAGGTCTACTAGCATAACAAATAGGTTTATGATTTTGTGATAATACTGTGCCTATAGTGACACTCTGTTGTTAGCATCTGTTGTTAAAGAAAATAATTTTTCAAAGTTAGGGTAAATCAAAATTGGGTCTGATGAAATGAGAATTTTTCTTTAATAAGAAAATAATTTAATAAGAATAATTGAATAAGAATAATAATAATTTCTTTATCCGTTGAATTTATAGTTGAACCTTTCTTTAAGTTTACGGTCATGGGTTTTGCAATTTTAGCAAAATCAGGTATGAATTTTCTATAAAATCCAGAGACCTAAAAATGATTTTTTTTCTTTTTGGTTTTTTGGTACTGGAAATTTTTGTATTGCCTCAATTTGGGGGTTTGGCTTTATTCCTTCTGTTGTTATCACTGTGGACGGAAGTCCACGAGGTGACGACCTGCATGCCTAGGCGTGCGCGAAGAAATTCTATATATAGCCGAAGAATTAAAAATTTTCTGTAGGCAACCGATCTAAATGAATGATATACCAATCGAAAAGTATTGCTTCAATTAGATAATTTTTGTCGAAACATATTCCAAAAGTTATTTGGTTTTGGGAGAAATTTGGGTGAAAGTAAAAAAAATTTTAATCACTAAAGTGGGGCTGGTGGACACATTTTAGTCCCTAGATAGAATATTTTTATATATTCGCATTCTAGAGCTAAATAGGCATCGATTGGTACCTCAATCGATCCGACATTTCATTCAGAAGTTATTCGAAAAATTCGATTTTTTCTTCTTCTTCAAAATGAAGCCAGTTTGCGTCGGATTGTCTGTTTGCACTATTTTTTTCTTAAAAATCCTGAAAAAAATTGGAAAATGTTTGTTACTATCATATGAGCAACTATTGTTCTACAACTTTTTGAAATACCTTAAGCTTACGTCAAAAAATTAAAAAAACTTTGTTAATGAAAAAATTCATAACTTTATAATTAAGAAAGATATTAAAAAGAGCTTTACAATGTTGAAATTTTTTGACTTTGAAACCAAACGTCTATATAGTCCAAAAAAAAAATACACTGAAAATAAACTTTTTTTTTTAGAAAAAAAATTATTTTTCAAAATTTGCTCGACTGATCCTTTTTATATTGCACGGGTAGATAGCTTTTGAGATGACGCAACTTTGGATATATCGCTCATATTTAGCAAAATCCGTTAACTCAAGATATAGTCCTGTAAGTGCAGCTACCCATTTTATGCAGCCTCCTGTGAAGCTTGCATTTACTTATACATGTGTGTGTATTTGATTGGCAACTTTGCTTTTTGGAGTCTGCATATATTTGGTCAATACCCTAAAAAATATGGAGTTTATCTTTTCAGATTTTAGTTTATTTATTTAAAAATAAAATCCAAATAAAAAAGGGCTTAAAAAGTAAAACGTAAACATTGGCTCAAACTTGAACTCGAACCCAGGCACCCAGGCCCTCCGTGTTAGGAACCACGACGCTCTCCACTCGCCTAACCTCCAACTTTGTAGCTTGATGGCAACTATTGATGTAATTCTGCTTTGTTTTTCAGTTTCTCATGTCTTAATGAGAAGACTCACAGCATTGGTACTTCGATTCGATTTTTACAGTTTTTTCAAAACGAAGCCAGTGTGTCTGTTTGTCTGTATTTTTTTCTTGGCAATCCTGAATAAAATTGGAGATTTTTGTTATTGTCATATGAGCAATTATTGTTCTACAACTTTTTGAAAAAGCTGTAAAACTCAAATTTCTTGAATAACTTCTGAAAGCAATGTCGGACGGGTCGGTTGAGGTACCAATCTTGAGGTCCCAAAGAAAAACAAGAAAGGAAAGCTAACTTCGGGCGAAGCCGAAGTTGATATACCCTTACAGTTGTGCCATTTCCGATCGTTCAGTTATATGGCGGCTATTGGATATAGTTAAAATTTGGCCAATAAGATTATTTTGCCCAAAATGAAATCTGTACCAAATCCCATCTTTCTAACATAAAAAACACCAAAGTTATGCCAATTCCGATCGTTCTATGGCAGCTATAGGATATAGTCGGCCCATCCTTTTGAAATGTTGTACATAAGATTTTTTCAAATATTTCAAAAATAAAATCCAAATAAAAAAGCGCTTAAAAAGTAAAACATAAACATACACTTAACTAGGATTAGAACTCAGGCCCTCCCGTTTTAGAAACCACACAACGCTCTCCATTCGGCTAATATCGAACTTCGTTGCTTGATGGCAAACCAGGGAAACCAACTCCGCCAATACTTTTCTAATATTAATTATTTTTTATCGCACACCCAAAATAAATTGTTACATTCAACAATTGGTTTAACTAGAAAAACTGGAAAAACATAATTTCCAGTTTTTTTTAATTTTTTATCTTTGCGCTTTTATTTTAGATATTATATGATTGATCGGATATGCCATAACTTTGTTTTTTTTATAAGTTAGAAGGATGGGACTTAGTACAGATTGCATTTTGGGAAATCTTATCCGATTTGCAACATTTTATTAGGAAAATTGGCTTAACTTTGTTGTTTTTGAAGCTAGAATGATGGGACTGTCTACGGTTTCCGTTTTGGGCAATCTAATCGTATGTTCATACGAATCGGCCAACTATATCCTATACCTGCCATATAACTGAACGATCGGAAATGGCACAACCTTTCTATTTTTAAAGATGCTTGGGGCTGTTTCCAATATTTTTATTAGAAATTTTGTTGATGGTGAAATTCTCATAAGGATCGGACAACTATATAGGATCCGATATATATAATAATAATATAAGCTTCTGCTTAACTGCAAGGGTATATCAACTTCGGCTCCGCTTGAAGTTAGCTTTCCTTTCTTGTTTTTTTTTTATAATTTATTATATAGTGGAACTCTCATAAGGATAGGCCTCATCTGTTAATTTGTTAAAATAATTTGTTTTCCCACAACTACGAAACAATTTTGGATTTAAAATACATTTTTGGGAAAATTTTTAATTAAAATTTTTAAACTAACCAAATTCCAAAACCTTTGTAAATTAAAAATACGTATAACTTCAGAACCAATGAAGCTATCGAAAAATTCTTTACGTCTTTGGAAAGATTTTTAATAATTCCACCTTCTTGAATGTCAAAATCTATAGAGTTAAAAAAAAAGAGTTTTGATATTTATCCTTACAATTAAAATATTGCTAACTGTGTGAATCGCCTGTCCAGAGGTTACTTCCATATATATATATTCTATATATTGTGCGTTCTGTTTTAAATAATTGAAGATCAACAGTGGCGTAGATAGCTTTTTGATATGGGGGGGATATGACTCAGAATAATATCCTGTTTTTTTGTAAGTTTTATTTTACACTGCGATAATAATCCGTGTTGCACAGTCGTGTACAGAAATTGGTCACATTTTCACATTGATAAGTTGCAATTTAAAAATATTCTCTTATCGAAAAAGAAATTCAAGCTTTCGAGATTTTTTTGCTAATTCATCAATGACTTCGTCTGCTATGATTCCAATGTCACGATGCATTGCCAGAGCTGCCAACCCATTCAAGCGGTCCTATAATAGATAAATCAGACAATAATTCGAGTTATTATTGATGCATATTCGATAGTATCCAAACATTTAGATGGAACATGATGAACTCACTTCTTTTATCATGTTCCTTTGAATTGTTTTTATCCGTTTCAAACTTGAGAATGTTCGTTCCGCAGTAGACGTAGATACTGGCAATGTAGCTAATATTCTTAGCAACATATTGATATTTGGGAAATTCTCTTCTGGACAATCATCCAGCGCTTTCAACGAAATGTTAGGCTTGATGTCGCCTTTACGGATCAAATACTTCTTCCACATTTTCAACTCCATGAGAACAGCAGTTGGCCCAGAATCAAGAAATTTTTGATAAAACTCGACAGTTTCTATAAATTTCTCAGCTGCTTTGTCAATTTCAGATAAATCATGCTTGAAGAGAGCCGAAAACTCTTTCTAATATTTTTTCGTGATCGATAAATCTCTCGCCAAGATCCATGATGAAGAAGTCCAAAAATGGATAAAACACCGTGACACGGAAGTATTCTTCTGCACTCTGAACATCAGGATTCGCTCGATTTTTTTGTCTGCTCACTTTTTGATTGTGTTTGATTTCAATGTCCAAAGTTTCAGCAATTTTCTTTGCAGCTTCGAAAATTCCAGGAAACGTATCTGCTTCTGCTCGAATCCTTTTCAGTTCATCGCGTAAATCCTTCCTAATTCAACCTTTTGAAATTCTCGACTCAGAGGCAAAGAAAGTTGGTAAATCACGTAGATAACCTGTAGACTGATCAAAAATTCGAAATCCATTGCATTTTTTAAATTTTTCGCGTCAGTTTCCGAGGTTCTCATTTCGTCAAGAGTTTCTTAGACAAACGGAAATAATTCATGAAAATCGTCTACGGCTTCATATTTTGACACCCATCGAGTCAGATTCAATCTCTTCACAGCTTTCACACTTGGAGTTTCATCTGATTGTTCAATAGTGTTCTGTAGAACAGCTCTTCTTTTAGGTGTGTGGAAGAAATTGTAAACAATTTCTATGGTGCTCAAGCAGTCTCTGATGGCAGGTATCTTGCTGGTGATAGATATAGCAATATTCAAAGAATGTGCGGCAAAGTGAACGTATAAAGCATGTGGCGCATAATTGTCACGTATAATTGCTTAAACGCCATTATATTTACCAGACATATTCGCCGCCCCGTCGAATCCTTGGCCGATCAAGAAAGTAATATCCAGTTCGAAATTTTGAAGATTTTTAACCATTAGCTTGGCAAGAACATTACCTGTAAATATGTAAATCGTACGATTATATACAAATTACAAATCATTCTCTAGAAAGTGCGTCTGCAGCGAAAAAAAGCAAATTTCTGGAAGGATTTATATTATAATATGATTTTTACCTGTAGTGGAAGCTGTTGGGATAAACTTCACAAAATCTTCATGTACAATATGATGGCCATCATCTTTCTTACTCACGTATCGAATGCAATTGGTAACTTGCTCAATAGTAGCTACATCTTGAGTTTCATCCATCAGAACAGAGTAAACTTTCGCAGCTTTGATTGCAGCTACCAGTTTTCGAGTCAATATCTCATAACATGCATCGATAATTTTGTTTTGGACAGTAGGGCTTGTATATTTGTCACGTTTCCCTGGACCTTCTAAATGACTGAGAAGAAGTGAATCCCCCTTGGCTCTATATTTAAATAAGGCTCTGAAATTCCCTTCATTTGGTCCGGTGAAATCAGTTTGGATGACTATTTTGCCACTATCACGGTGTCCACGCAAAGCCAACTTTTGCCGCCCGAGAACGATAATAGCTTCAATAACAGGAACTATGTTTTTTCTGTTTTTCGCTAATTGCTCCATACGGGACTCGTCAATCAAATTTTGAACAGATTGGCTTTCATTTTTTGCAATACGCAGAAAATTATCCCAGTCAGCAACTGCATCGATGTGATAATATTTTTTCTGGTGTTCTTGAAAAGTCTGAAAAATTAGAAGTCATTAAATAAAATGATGATTTTTCAGTGGGTGAAAATTCAATTTCAAGATAAATTCAATATTTCCAAATTCAATATTTATATTTATTTATTAAAGATTTTTTCAATATTTCCACTCAATTTATTGAACGACAACGTCAAAGGTTTTTTGACGGATAAACAAATTCGTGATAATGTCGATCTCTAGTTAGACAAAAAGTAACTTCAAACATAAATTGGAGGTTTTCAGCGAGCAAATTAGGATTCCGAAGTAGCTCAGTTGGTTAGAGCACTCGACGCGAAATTGAGAGGTCCCGGGTTCGATTTCTGGCTCGGATGATAATTATGGTACTCACCTCTTTTGCTTTCTTCCAATTATCGAATTTCACTTTCACCAAATGACCTAAAGGTTGTGACCCTTTGCCACCGCTTACAGCAAATGCTACACACGGAACACAAAATGCACCATGATGCAATTCTGAGTAAGCAAGCCAGGAAAATTCATCTAACCATTTTTAACAAAATTTTAATTTTCGAGTTTCGAATTTTTGCAGCAATGGAAAAAAGTAATTTTTCGGCGGAACCCAAGCATTTGTTAATAAGTCCAGCCTCTAAGATTCACTAAGTCTGATGCCAATAAAATTTCCGAAGTCGTGTTTATTTACGTTCCGATAAGGCGGATGAGGGTTATGTTGTTTAAAGTTTTTGTTGCCTTCACTACATGAGCTTTGATCGCCCGTATTTTCACTACCCGATGCAGCATACCGAGGTTTTTTCACGGCTGTTTCGACAGATGATTGCGCTTCTTCATTGTCTTCAGTTTTTTGAGGTTTGCAAAATGGTTCTACAGGTACTAAAAATCGCTTCATTTTAATAGAATATAAACGAAATGCATACTCGAAACTGCTCGAAACTATTATATGCAGCTGATGCAGCGCCGCAGCACGCAGAAAACTGAGAGGTACTGTGACTGACTGAGGTATCACTTGGAGGTCGCATGATTGGTCGGTCCGTTAGAAGCGCTGGAGTTATCATATTTTCCACGAACCCTCCTGATGAACAACAAACCGGCAGGCAGACGCCAAAACTGCGTAAATCCTGGGAAACGCAGCGACCGCTGGCAAGCTAAAAAATTCCAGGAAGAATTTGTCGGTTGACAAGAAGTCAACAGTATTGAACATAACTCGGGCATTCGAAACTTTAATATGCTGTACTGCACAGTCATCGCGTTAAAATGTGTTTCTTTTTCAATTTTGAGATTATATCATCTTATAATTCTCAGACCCAAGGGGTGGGATTGATCCCCCAAAACCCCCCCCCCCCCCCCTATCTACGCTACTGAAGATCAATATATATAAAAAAAACAACTGATATCATATAAAAAAACCTCTTGACGAGGTAAAGTACCGGTGACGAACCTGCATGCGAAACCCAAAATATCTGATATCAATTTTATTGACGCAAATATGCTAAGGAATTCAGTTTCCTTTTTCAAAAGCACCTTTTTTGTAGACAATATGTGTTCCTCTAATGAAGTAGAAAATACAATTATGTCATCCATATAAATAAGGCAATGCTGGTATATTATATCTTCTAATAAATTGTTCAATTGTTGGAAAGTTGCAGGCGCATTTTTCAGACGAAATGGCATTCGTGTGTATTTGTAATGTCCATTTTTAGTTGAAAAAGCTGTTTTTGAAATAGAATTTTCATCTATTTGAATTTGATAAAAACCCTTGGCAAGGTCAATCGTTGTAAAATATTGACACTTTAGGAAGGGAAATTAAAATAATTTTCTTTTATTAGGTTGATTGAACTTCCTGTATCTATTACACATTTAAATGGGCGATTCTTAATAGTTATTCTGATGTAAGGAATTATATTTCTTCTATTGGATCCGAGGCTATTTGATAAACATTTTCGATTTCCATTTTAGATTGATCGCTTGAATAATCACTGGTCTGTTAAATTTAGTACCTTGTAAAGAAGAAGTTGGCTGTTGATAATTCATAGGATTCTGAGCTCTACCTTGATTTAAGTTTTGCTGCAATTCCTGTCGAAATTGTTGTTGATGGAAATTATTTGGTTGTCTATAGTTACTGATTATAACATTGTTGATCATTATTATTATAAAAGGAATTATTTCTTTGGAAAATATTATTTCTTTGATAACTTCTCCTATCTCGTCCGTTTTGATTTGAATTATATTGTGATTTAACTTTATCAGAACCAGAATCATAACAGCCTTCTTGTTGTGCTAATTGTTTAAGTTTACTGACTGTAGTTATATCGTGCCTTGCTCTTGTCATGAATAACCTGTCAGGAAGTTTTCTCATTATTACATCTTTTACAGTATTATTCATGGCATTATTATAAATCATTGTATTTAAATTATTGTTTTCTAACGACAATTTGTTTGTTATGAAAAATATTTTATATTCTAAATCCTCGACCAACTTACGAATGCTTCCATTGAAAGGGGTATTGAAGAGTCGTCTTAGTAATTCCTCGCATGGGGTTTGGGTTTTGTACTCATCGATAACAGCAATCCTTAGATCAGGTCAATTGGTTGCTGCAGATAGCTGGGACACTCGCTGTGCATCTCCTGATAATTTCATCTCAATTGCGCTTAAGAATATAGCTGTTTGACGCGGATCAGTTGATGGATACAAATTTAAAATTTTTTCGATCCGTCTGATGAATGCACTTAATTCCCTGGTGCTTCCATTAAAATTAGGAACTTGCCTAATCTGGCTTAAAGCCTGATTAAGGTGTAGCTCGGAGAGTAACTGGATTTGTGCCACTGATTTTTGTATTGTTTGTATTTGTTATTTATTTCGGTAGAGGTCAGACTATGAAAGCGGGCCACTAATTTATTTTAGGCTTTTGGGTTTTGTATCTTTTTGGTAGCAGTCACACTTCGAAAAGAGAGCAAAATTGAAACTGACACATAAGTTCTTTTGCGGATGTGAATAGCGATTAACACTCGCGGTTAGTATTATAGCTGCAGTTGCATTAGCATAAAATACTTCAACGATATTCTATGATCTCGATTGATCACTGGTCACTTTTACACATCCTAGCGACTGCGCCAATTAAATATCTTCTTCAAAATAGTTTGAAAAAATATATATTTTTATTTGACTTCCTTTTTTGATACAGTGTGATTCTTTAAAACTGCTTAGAATTTTAGAATTTTTAGAACAACTGCTTAGAATTTTAGATTTTCAGAACTAACTTATCTTTGGGGCTCTAAGTCCTTTTTATAGCTACCCTTGCAGAAGCTTTTTGCAGATCAAAGCTCGAAAGAAGCTTTTCTCTCTGAGAGGCTTTGTTTTCTGAAGGGAATAGATTGAGTGGGAACCATTTACTTGAGGTGTCAGTTGACGTGGAATGGTTTGGGTCTCAATTAATCGAGATGACAAGAAAATGTGAAATTTTCTGTGAAGTGGGTTCCCATTTAAAAATGGTTTGAGAAAGATTTGAGTCGGGATTCTGTTTACCCAAACATTGTTTTGGTTTTCAATCTGAAGTGACTCTTAGAAATTGGAAATCTGAAATGTTTATGTTTTTATAAAAATTGAAATGAGACTATTTGCAGCTGGGTTACGAAAGGCTTCAGCTTCGGTTTACAAAATGTTTGTTCGTTCCCCTGGTGGCGTTCCATGTCATGTTCTGGCTGATGAAGCGAGTCCGCGTTGCCTTTGTTGCTTATCTTTCATCAAATAAAGTTAGCAGTTAACTCAACAAGCTAAGCTCAGTACGAAGCAGATATGAAAAAGAAAGAAGGACCAGATCTAGCAACACAACGAAGCCACACACGGCCTTAGTTCACAAACTAAGTCCTCATCATACTAGGACTGATATATTCCAGCACGACCAATGGTCACACCTTAAAGTCTAATGTCTAACGAGAGACTGAATTACCTCCTCTCCGACACGGCCATTCTGACATATACACGTCCTCGTGTCTATCAACATCTGAATTTCATTCCACTATATAATTTTATTTAATGCTTTCAAAGAACTTAACCACATAATCTTAACTTCATATAATGTTCATTAACAAACTTCTATTTTTAACATATCTCTTATATTCCTCCAATTCCATACAAAAGATAAATAAAATGTTTTCAAATTATACATTAATCAGTTAAAATCATTACTTTGTAGTCCAAAATACATAACTTAACTTTTACAAGCCAATTTTTAAACTCTTCGCCAAACACATTGGCTTCACACATTTTCAAACAAATTAAATTGTCCATCAAAAATTCATTAATCTCATTACTCGTCCATCGCCTAACAGTTGGCTTCACGAATTCATCAAACAAATCTTTCGTCCATCGCCCAACACTTGGCTTCACGAATTCATCAAACATATTGTTGATGAACGGTCACACTTTCACACTGGAAATGGCATTAATTATCAATTCTGTTTGAAAACTGGGCACACAAAAGTTTATGTACAGAAAAAGAAGGTGCTAGAAGCGTCAGTTTCAAGTTCGGCGCGTGAGTTTTCTTGCTTTGCTTTTGTTGGACAGATGGCGAAGTCAAGCGATTGAGCCAGCTCCTTATTTCAATAAAGAAAGTTAATCATCATAAAGAAATTTGTCCTTCAGAGCCAGATTCGTTATTGTTAGTAACTAAAAGTAAAGCACCATTGCGATGGAACAACTCAAAGGGCTAAATGGAGTGAGGGGCTGTCTCAAATCCAGCCTCACCAAACTGCTACACACAGCACAAAACTCTTCCGCATCAATCGGGCATTGACGCCGTGGTGGTACTGCTAGTCAGGCTCGACAAGGTTTGGAATGATTTCGAACTTGCCGGAGATGATCTGAGCGTGCTTGACGACGTGCGATTTTATTTTCCATCAAGCGCTCACAGGAGCCGACAACACCAACAACAACGATAAATGCAGAAGGAGACTCAATAGCTAACAACGACGCTATTTCTCGCTTAGTGCAGCAACATAAAGAGTTCTTCGAACGCCTCGGAGCAATTTCAACACCAACCCAGGCTGACGCCGCGGCGCCAGTAAGGGAGACAGAATTACCGAAAATTCACATAAAACCGTTTGGTGGCATTAAAAGGAATGGCCAGCCTTCAAAGCACTGTACATAAGCACTGTACATAGCAAGCAATATCTGGGTAAGATACAGAAGTACCACTATCTAAAATAATTTCTCGTAGACGAGGCTGCAAGTTTGGTACGCCATTTGCCGATTTCTGAGATCGCATATGACAACGCTTGGGAGCGCCTCAACGAGAGATACGACCGACCACGTCAAATTATTCACAACCTGTTACCACCTTAATGGAGCTACCATCGACTAACAATGGAGAGGTATCCATATTGCGTAGCGTATCAGATGGTGCAAATGAGGTCATCCGTGCATTGGACTCCATTGGCCATATGGACTGAGACTGCTGGGTTATCCATTTATTCCTGAATAAAATCGATCCAGAGTCACGCCGCAAATGGGTAGATGCAAGCCGTGCTTCAAATTCACCAAAAGTCGAAGAGTTCTTCAAGTTCCTGGACGCACGATGTGAAGAATTTGAGCTGTGTCAAAGCGATCCTGTACCGAGACAGGGTGGTAACAACAAGAAGACAAGCAGAGCCATGGTAACTGCTGCGCTGACAAAATGCGTGAATTGTAATGCGGATGGGCATCAACTGTCTAAGTGTCCTCAATTCATTGGTTTGTCTATCGACCAACGCCGTTCTTTTGTAAAGCACAAATCTCTCTGCTTTAACTGTCTCAAACCAGGTCACAGGTCATCAAACTGTAGCTCAAAGTACAACTGTCAGCCGTGTGGCAGCAGACACCACACACTCATACACGCGCATGCTATGCAGACCAACGAGGGTCAAATCACATCCACGTCTTTAAGCGATCACAAGGATCCAGACACGACATCGGTGGGATTCCGCTTGCAGACACTAAATTCAACTCGGCATCGCCTATAGACGTTCTACTAGGCACCGATTCTGTATGGGCTATTTTAACCGGCAACAGGAAGCTGGATGCGCAAGGCAACATAATAGCTATTTAAACAATCTTCGGATGGGTTATCACATCGATTGCGTATAAAAATACTTCTGTGGAGCGCCGTCTACAATTACAATTCATGCCAGAGTATATTTCTCTAAGCCACATGCGCCAATTGAACCCTGACGAAATTCTCACCAACGATGGAAGGGTATTCTACATGCCACATCACCCTGTACTTGGAAAGAAACTACGAGTAGTTTTTGACGGTTCATTCCAAGATTCTTCTGATCAATCTTTAAACGACACCCTGAACGTTGGGCCGAGCATTCAACGAAACCTTTTCGACGTATGCGTACGCTTTCGTTTACATAAATACGTTTTTTCTGCAGACATTATCAAGGTGTTCAGCCAAATCTGGATCAATAAGCATCACCGCAACTATCAACGTATCGTTTGGAGAGAACATCCTTGAGCTCCACTTCTACATTACCAACTCTGCACTCTAACCTATGGCACTGCGTGTGCACCATTTCTGGCTGTACGGGTTCTTAAGCAACTGGCCAGAGACTACCAACATTTGTATCCAACTGCTGCGCGCATTCTTCTTAAAGATTTCTACGTTGATGACGTTTTAACAGGAGCTGACACCGAGGAGAAGCTTCTACAATACAAACAAGAACTAACTCAACTAATGTCATGTGCTCAACTCGAACTTGGAAAATGGATTTCCAACAGCAACCGCGTTGTCGACCCTGAGACAGCAATCACAAACAACACATCATACAGTCCACTCGAAACTACAAACAAGGTTTTGGGAATTCATTGGCAACCGCACACGGACACATTGGCATACAAGGTATCTTTGCCCAACGAGGGAAAGATTACAAAACGGCAAGTTTTATCAGATGTGTCTCGCATTTTCGACCCACTTGGATTGCTGGCTCCAGTGGTTATACAATTCCAAATCCTGTTCCAAGAACTTTGGGTTCTCAACTTAGACTGGGACAGCCTCGACAGCCTGGGAAAGACTCGTTTTGCACCGCTCAAAACACAATCACTTCCACGCCTGGAATTGTGCGGCGCACTGCTACTAAGTCGACTCATCAACTTAGTCAAAACTGCACTGAAAAACTACATCGTCACTGTTTACGCCTGGTGCGACTCTACTATTGTTTTGGCTTGGCTCTCGCACATACCTGCCAAACTGAAGACTTTCGTCGCAAACCGCACTGCCCAAATCCTCAGCATCATTCCTCGAGATCATTGGCATTATGTCAAATCAGATGACAACCCGGCTGACTGCGCTTCAAGGGGCATGCTAGCTGCTGACTTAGTAAACCACAACCTATGGTGGAAGAGGCCACACTGGCTATGCTCAACCGAAGGTGAATGGGTAAAAACACCTAGCACTCCACATTCTAGTTTTGTTTCATATGAACAAGTCCAGGCTGAAGTAAAAGGTTCTGCATTCACAACAATGAGAACATACAACACTGAAACCTCACTATTGGGCCAACTGATCGACCGTGTCTCCTCGTGGCCAAGGCTACTTCGTATATACTTCGTCTTGCCTACGTTCTCTAGTTCATCCGACGCAATCACAGAAAATCCAACACTGCTACGCTGACATTTGAGGAAATCCATGATGCACGGATCCTGTACCGGCGCCATGCCCAAGACGAATTCCAAGCTGACTATAAGCGACTCCTCAACCAGTAAGATTTGGGACGCAAATCAAAATTGCGCACCCTCTCACCGCAAATCGACAAACATGGACTCCTGCGAGTGGGTGGCCGCTTAGCTAACTCAGAACTGCCAGCGGATGTGCAGCATCCAATAATTCTGCCCAAATCTCATCGCATAACGAAGCTCATTCTGGAACTTGAGCACCGGATTCACTTACATCCTGGTGTATCAGCGTTATTCGTGAGCGAACGCTACTGGGTATTTGGCGCACGCAACCTCATTCGAAAGATCACGCATGACTGTCTTAAATGCTTTAGACAACGTCAACACACATCTCACCAAGTCATGTCAGATCTGCCGTCTGTCCGTGTTCGGCAGGCATTTCCGTTTGCAAACACTGGCTGCGACTACGCCGGGCCAATCACCCTCAAGGTCCACAAGGGACGAAATCCACGCAAGGAAAAGGGTTACATTTGTCTATTCGTATGCCTAGCCACTTCTGCCTTGCGTTTGGAATTGGCTACAGATCTTACAACCGACACATTCTTGGCGGTACTCAGACGATTCATCTCTCGCCGCGGAAAATGCTCGCAAATGTATAGCGACAACGGGCGAAACTTCGTCGGGGCAAAAAGGGCATTAAACAAAATGCAAACTCTTCTGAAGTCAGACGAACACAACAACACTGTACTGAAGGCCCTGGCAGACAAATTGCATCTTCATAGAGTCATTGGCAAGAATGACCTCACCTTTGAGAAAATGCACACTCTTCTCGCCCAAATAGAAGCTGTGGTCAACTCACGCCCACTATTCTCAACTTCGGACACTAAGGTCAACTATCTGTCACCAGCACACTTCCTCATTGGTCGTCCATACACGACAGTACCACGACAGGCAACAGACTCAAGCTATGCTGCAAGGATTCTGGAAACATGGAATATCTTACATCACTTCAGCATCGGACAAAGTGGATGAACAAATCGGTCAACATTGCCAAAGATGACATCGTGGTCCTTAAGGATTCTCACACACCGCCAGCAGCATGGGCCCTCGGAAGAGTCATCGAAACATATCCAGGGAAGGATGGAATGGTCCGCGCTGTACGAATTAGGACTCCAACTGGAGAAACAACCCGTCCAATTGTCAAGATCGCCCTATTACGAAATTCCGAAACAGTGTTTCAGGGAGGCCGGGATGTTGATGAACGGTCACACTGTCACACTGGAAACGGCATTAATTATCAATTCGGTTTGAAAACTGGGCATACAAAAGTTTATGTACAGAAGAAGAAGGTGCTAGAAGCGTCAGTTGCAAGTATCTTTCGTCATCGCCCAACACTTGGCTTCACGAATTCATTAAACATATTTCTAAAGCAACTCTCGTCCATCACCAATGACATGGCTTCACGATTTCATCAAACACATTCCTAAAGAAACTCTCGTTCATCGCCAATCACATGGCTTCACGAACACTTTCTATTTCAACAGACTTTTCCAACTGATATTGTTCTTTGTAATTTATATCAAGCTCTTCTGGAATTTGCACTACCGGTAACTTTCGCAAACTTTCGTGTGGGTACTTGTAACGCCTATTGTTCTATGTAGACTTTAAAACGTATCGGTCACCGTCCAATACTTTGACCACCAAAAAGGGTCGTCTTAACTTAAGATCTAATTTAGTTTGCTGTCTCTCGCTATTTTTAAGCAGCACAAAGTCTTATTTTTATCAAATTTTATCTTCTTATATCTAGTGGCGTCCACCATGTTCTTAGCGGCCAACTCCCTTGATTTAATCTTGTCAATTCCATCTTCGGTATTTAATAGGTATCAACCCTAGTGGTCGTCCAACTTTACCAATCAAAAGTTCTAAAGGACTATACTTAGTGCTACGATTAACTGTCTCAACTTGACCGTTGGCTCGACTTGCGCATGTTCCAATTAGATGAAATTGTATTTTTTTGCTCGAACAAAATTTGTGCCCGTGAAACTGCGCCCCTGATCGGCAATTAAACGTGTTGGTACGCCAAAAATGGCAATCGAAGATTTCATTGCGTTTATACAAGTATTAGCATCCAAGGAAAAGGAGTGATATAGATAAACGTATTTTGTAAAAGCGTCGATTTGTATAATAATATATTCTTTACGATCGCTTTTTCCGCTCAATTTAACCAATATATCTATGTAAAAAGTGTGCCAATTAATGCTTATTTTTGGAATTGGGTGTAATTTCATTTGAGCTTTTCCTGACGTACCCTTAGACACTCTTCATGTAATGCAGTTCTCCACAAATCTTCGAACATATTTTGCCATACCTGAAAACCAGTAATGATCATACACTTTATCAAGTGTTTTCTCCCAACCTAAATGCATGATAGACTCATGCACCTGATTTATAACTGACCAACGAAAAGTACGAGGAACTACAGGTAAACAACGAGTTCTTGAATTCCTTTGAATCTTTCTAATATTAAATCGTCATTCTTTAACTTAGTTAAGATTTCTGATATTTCTGGATCCTTTTGTTGTTCCACCAGTATCCAGTTCTCCGCTATTTCTATTAGTCAATTCATTTTACTTCTACTTTATTTGGTATTGACTTATTTTTGTGACACACCTTCCCTTATTCAATTTCGAATTCAAATGTTTGTAGGAACTCCCACCAACGATAAATCCTAGGTACAACTCGACTGAATTTTGAGAAGATTTGATTGAGTTGCAGTCAGTAAAAATCACGAATTTTCTCCCATGTAGATTGTGACGAAAATGATTTACTGCATTCACAACGGCCAGCGTTTCTAATTCCTATGATGTGTTGGGACTTGTGCCAGCATCAAATATCATAATTATTTCTTAAATTGTTAAATTGACCCATATTAAATTGAATTGTAAAATTGAACCTTGTCTATTAATTCGGCCGCTATCAAAACTCTGACAGCTCAACATTGGTGACCCCGACGTGATCGCGCCCGGTTTGATTTGTGATCATTAAAGTGCATAAGGGAAACTTTTTAAAGGAAAATTTGTTGCTGTTGTTTCCATTAAATTGCACCTTGCACAAAATCTTACATAATGGAGTCTGGAGACTTAGTTAGTGCCTCGGTTCCTCCAAGCAGGGAAAGGCTGTTGCGGCGAAGAGCAGAAGTGACCTACCAGGAGATGGAAGCCCTGCATAATAAGGTTAAGGCTGCAGTGCAGAAGGATGATTTGACCATCATGGTACTGGAACCGTTGGAAATTGCGTTGCGCAAGAAATTCACGACACTCCAGGATGAGATAGAGCGATTGAGCTCTAGTGAAATTGGGAGTGAATTATTCTGGAAGTTCTCCCAGCTTGCCGCTGATGTGCGCGTTGATATTCAGGTTGGAATGGCACGGTACTCCATGAGGGTGCCTGAATACTCCACTCTTCTCGACGGCACCACTGGTCCCATTGCTCCGTCATTGACAAAACCAACCATAGAGGCTACGAAAGTGCATGGTGGTCTCTTGGTAAATCGTCGCTCATGCAGTCAGGATTCTTCGCTGGACCGCGACGTCCAATCGGGTTTTCAGGATTTGAAAATGGAGCGAAACCTGAACAACGATCATGATAGCCAGGACGTGGGCAATTGCGTCTCATCAGTGCCCCTGCTGGCCACCGCTCCCCCCGTGGTCGCTATTTCCACATTGCATCTTTCAGTTGTCTGCAATGGATTTTCTAAAGCTGCTGCTCTTAACCCCGTAGCTGCTGTTCTTAATCCCTCATCTGGCCCGGGATTTGGTTTATTGTCACCGATGCCGATTATGTCAGCGCCAAGGTCTGACTCCATTCTGGACTCTAGCCTGCACCCTTCCAATGGGGGGATGTCGTCCGCATCGCTGTTGCCGCCGTCTGCAGCTGCCAAGGTGGCTGCTGCTCCAGCCGTGAAGGCTCCCGTTCCTGCAATCGAAAGGTGCGCCTACGCGCAATTTCGGAAAGAGGTTTCCGTCCACTCGAGCGCTCTCTGGATCTGGATGGACACGGCAGCCTGCAATTGAGAATTATGGACCTTGAGATCATCAGCAATATTATGTGATGAAGCTGTCCCATGCCCTTAAGGATGTTTTGTTGAAAGATGGAATTCAAAGGGGGGAGGATGTTGGGACTTGTGCCAGCATCAAATATCATAATTAATTCTATTTAAGTCTCTCAGTGTAACTAGCCGCAGTTGTCCACTAATTGCCCGTTATCAGCTGTTCCATATTCTTGTTTCTCCCAGATTCGCATGCGCTTTGTTGTTCGTATGCGCTGCCTTCACTAAAACATCTAATACAAGTTTCAAACGTTCATACGCTTTTAATATGTCATCAATAAATTAATATTTCATCCATATAAACAATTACAAACGAATGAGCAATACTGCCGAGTGCATTTAATACAGCTCTCTGGAACACTGAAGGTGCGTTTTTTAACCCGCATCGCAAGAAATTCGTACAGCCCATCAGGGGTAACAAAACCTGTATATTCTGTTGATTCAGGGTGTATTGAAATCTGGTAATATCCGATAGCCATGTCAAGAGAAGTGAAATATTTAGCTCCCCTAAGTCTCGCTATTTGATCTGATATTAGCGGTAATGGAAGCTTATCAGCTACGGTATTCTTATTTTATTCTCTATAATCAACGCAAAGTCTTGCTGAGCCGTTTTTTTTTTCTTTACTAATAATGCAGGACTCGCAAATGGTGAGTTACTAGGCCTGATAATTTTATATTCGATCAATTCTTTAATTTTATCACGTACTAACTCCCGTTCGCTTGGACTAAATCTGTATGGTCACCTTTGCACACCCTTAGTCGATTCAATCAAACGAATATGCATTTCTCCCGTATTCACACGTGTTTGTGGAGTGCCTTCGATAAAAGATAGGGAATGTTGCTTTAGCAATGATATTAAAATTTCTTTTTCATTTTCGACCATTTCCGTTTCAATATTATCAAAATTAGTAGGTTGAACGGTTTCACAAATGTTTACAACTTTAGATTGAACAATTTTAAAATTATCATAGGAGACTTCTACTGTAAACCCCTGAGCCAATATTTCTCTGCCGATTACAATATTATTTTTCATACATTCGTCTGGTACTATATGAAACAAAACAACCAAGAAGTTGCCATCAATCATGATGTTTGATTCAACTTGTGAGGTACTGTAGGTATTGGCATTACCTATCCCCTTTAATAGGCTGATAGGCGAACACGCGGCCAGGCTTGCAGTCCCCCACAATGATTTCTGCAGGAGCTGCAGGGATGAAGAGGAGGTCGAATCGGTATCGCACCTCTTATGCCACTGCCCGGCACTCGGACGCAGCAGGCTCAAACACTTCGGGTCCGAAGAACTCTCGGACCTTAGCGATCTCTCAGAGATCTCTCCACGCGGACTGGTTGCCTTCATAAAAAAAGCAGGCTGGGACCATGGGCCGCCATAGGAAGTCTAGGCATATATACGCACCCTGGTAGACAGGAAAGGGGGGGGGGGGGTAGCATCTCGGTGAAACCCTTGCTCCAGCGGCAGCACAAGGAGCCCTAGAGGCTCAAGTGGAAGTGAGGGGGTATTCTATGACCCCCTTGCATCACCGCCCTAACCTAACCTAACCTATCCCCTTTAAAGAAATAATGCTATGAATTCTCTTACCAGCTAACTTATTAGAAATGCTTTCCTTAATTAATGAGCACTCAGCTCCCGAATCAAATGGTATTGAAAATCTCTCACCATTGACCAGCATACTCGATTGAGGCTCCACTATAGCGCATAGCTCCACTCTTTTTTCTGTTCTGACACCCAATCCAGCGTTCTGCACTTTTTTTTGACAATTACGTTACGTTAGTCCTTCAATGACGTGGCTGCGCTGACCGCCACTCCTTTCCAGTTGTCGAAACCTGGGATCCGGATCTACAGTCTTGCTTTTTGTGGCCTAGTTTTCCACACTGGTAACATTTGATTTCCGCAGTTTTAGCTCGCTTCCGTCTCTGGTTCCCAGTTCTTTGCTTTAGGGCGCTCTCTTAGCGCTGAGAATACGTGCAACTCCGCTTGCAGTTCTCGTCGATGGCTAACATGCGTTGTGTGTATCATTCGCTGCAAACGCCGGTCGAAATTAGCCATGTGCCCAAGAACCAACGACATACAAATTTGTTGTGAATTCAAATTGCGCAGTTTTGTGCACAGGGACGTCACACTGCGACTTCCAAAAACCGGCAGGCTTTTGCCATTGCTTGGACGGCTATAAAGAAGATTTAAAATGACGGCGACCGGCGTCTCTGAAGTCTCGTATCGCTGCTCAAACAATTGCCGGAACTGTTGCCAAGTTATTCCCAGGTAACATATTTTATATAACCATTGAGCCGCTGTGCCTTCCAAAGCTAATATAAAAGCGCTGTTACTTAATGGTTTTTCTCGTTAGATGATGTCGATCGTAGCGCACCACTGCGTGGCATCCACACCAGCAACGTCAGGATTATATTTCGGCAGGCAAATCTCACTAGTCGGTTGCAACTCACTCGCCGGCATCTGTAACCTCTTAACCAGTTCCAGAAAGTTCCGGTTTTGTTGTTCTAACAGCGCGAATAAGTCTCTAGAAGTAGTTTGGTTAGGGCCGTATCCCACTTCTGATGTCGGATAAGATAAGTTAAGGCCTCGTTGCCTTTGTTGCTTATCTTTGGTCAAATAAAGTTAGCAGTTAACTCAACACGCTAAGCTCAGTTCGAAGCAGAGATGAACAAAAAAGAAGGACCAGATCTAGCAACACAACGAAGCCACACACGGCCTTAGTTCGCAAACTAAGTCCTCATCATACCAGGGCTGATAAATTCCAGCACGACCAATGATCACACCTTAAACTCTAATGTCTAACGAGAGACTGAATTACCTCCTCTCCGACATATATATATTTTTGTATAATTTTTTTTGTGTATTAATTACACAAATGTAGTTCAATAACACAGGCCGACAATTTCCAACTTTTTTTTTCCTCCACGCATAATTAAAGGTAAGATCCGGTTGCAGGAGCTTTGGCCTAATTAGTTAGATTGGGATGAGTCGATTCTACTGCATTTGGAATCAGCGTAGAATTAAATTCAGCTTGCTTTGTCACAGTTAGAAAATATCTCAATACCGAGATTTATGATAAGTAAGCCAATGTTACCAATTCAAATTCATGGCTTTTCTGACGCATCGATGAGAGCCTATGGAGCCTGCATCTATATTCGTTGCGAATTTGCAGAAGGTATTAAAATCTCGTTGTTCAGTATAAATTTACTAGCGCCCAATCTGATTACTAGCGTAATCATTTATCTTTTCCCCCTTTGCTTATGTTTGAAAACTCATCAGAGAACACTGATCAGGCAATGGGCGATATCTTTGCACAATTTTTTTAAAAAACGCATTCGCCTAGCACCATTCCAGCTCAGCTTTACACCTATAATATCAAACATTATATTTTTCCCATCTTTTGAAAAAAGTTGGGTGTTGTAAGATCTTCTTAAGGTTAAACCCTTGTATTAGCTAGGCCCCGATGGAATACAAGGCTGTATTTTGAAGCAATGCTCCGGGGCACTGTGAAAATCGCTCCTAAAAGTCTTTAATCTATCTCTGGTGACCTCGTTCTTTCCCCCTTATGTGGAAGGAATCTTTCATTATTCCTGTGCATTAAAAAGGGAAAAAATCCGACGCTGCCAATTAAAAAAGCAGTTCTAAATTGTCAGCAATTCTAAAGCTTTTTGAAAAATGAATCACCCTACATTTGCAACACCTATGTAGTTTTAATATCACCGTGCCAGCATGGCTTCTTGGAGGGTTGCTCCACCACTATTGGAGCTGTCGTCACGGATGGGTTCCGGCTTACAAACCGACGACATTTACACTGCCTTCAGTAAGACAGCACAAAAAAAGTTCGTAATTTTCGCTCTTGGAGGACTTAATTGGGATGCAAATCCTCACCAGTGTCTAGCATATCTTATTAGCATGCTCCTAAAACCTTTTATCCTTAACGCTTTATCTTTGCTACACTCTTCCTCGGTATACTTACTTCTCGTACTATCTCGGATCTATTCCAGCGATTGCAGCCGTACGTTATGTGGCACCGCCAATCAGTCGGTTTCTGCAGCGGGTACCAACGGAATTCATTCCAATGCACCAAGGGGCATTGGGAACAGGCAAGCTAGCACGGCGGCGTCGGAGGGGTCAGCGCGTCGGTGATTAGAAAGTACGGAGGAGAAGAAGTGCGCAGACGCCTTTCGGGGGCAGAGGAACCAGCACGGCGGCGCGCACGATAAAAGGAGAAAGAGGATTTATATTTATTTATGTTACATCTCTAGCTTCAAGTGAAATATTTAATTTATCAATTAAATTAACTTTATTTTGAGGTATTTTATTTTTTTTTTTTATTTTTAATTTCAATTATTATTGATAAAAGTCCAATTTATTTTTTTTTAAATAATAATTAAATACTTTCAATTTTTAATAATAACTCATATTTAACAGAAAATTCTTTATAATTAAATAAATTATATAATTTTCCAACAAATTTTATTACAATTTTATTAATAAATTATTTATTAATTACTTTAATTGTTGTTGTACAAATTACTAAATAATTTAAGGGACCATTACGAATAATATTTTACGATTAATACTAATGAATAAACCTTTACGAACTTCCCACCCATTATTTAAAATTGCCAATAACGCATTAGTAGATTTACCAGCTCCTATTAATATTTCAAGATGATAAAACTTTGGATCATTATTAGGATTATGTTTAATTATTCAAATTTTAACAGGATTATTTTTAGCTATACATTATACAGCAGATGTAAATTTAGCTTTTTATAGAGTAAATCATATTTGTCGTAATGTAAATTACGGATTATTATTACGAACTCTACACGCTAATGGTGCATCATTTTTCTTTATTTGTATTTATTTACATGTAGGACGAGGAATATATTATGGTTCATATTTATTTACTCCTACATCATTAGTTCGAGTAATTATTCTATTTTTAGTTATAGGAACTGCTTTTATAGGATATGTTCTTCCTTGAGGACAAATATCATTTTGAGGAGCAACAGTAATTACAAACCTATTATCAGTCATTCCTAAGTTAGGAATAGATTTAGTACAATGAGTATGAGGAGGATTTTCAGTTGATAATGCAACTTTTACTCGATTTTTTACATTTCACTTTATTTTACCTTTTATTGTTTTAGCTATAACCATAATTCACTTATTATTTTTACACCAAACAGGATCTAATAATTATATTGGATTAACTTCTTCTCTTTATCTCAAAGCGGACGAACGTGTTTTTTTTGTGCGCACTGCGTTGTCATAAAATTTGCTTATTAGATTTGCATAAACAATCGGTGTTTATTTCTATTCACTTAAAAAAATAAAAATAATAAAATATTGCAATTCATAGATCTGTATCGCTTCACGTGTGCAGTGATATATTTGGAGGTGAAATAATAATTTTATAAATTTTTCTTTCAAACAAAGCCCTGCTCTTCTTCTTCATCTCTCACGGTGTTGCGTATATTTCATTGCTCCTATTTCTCGCTCAATAGAAATTCTTATCTCTATTGGCATTTCACTAACTTGCACTAACTGCTCTCTTCAATCTTCCCCTTTCGTTTCCCTGGTACAGTGGTACAAGGTTCATCAATATTATTAATAAATTAATTATTGAAATTACGTTCCCCTCAAATATCTGTGACCTGGATCATCACAATTCCAGCACTTCATAGACGTTGTCTTTATTGCAAACACCTTTTGGCTATCTGTCTCTTAGTCCGAAACTTCATCTGGTTGGCATTAATTGTACGTCTAAAATTATTTTGTGAATTCCCTTGCATGTACTTATTATTGCCAAAGAAGGCCTCATGTTTGTGACACTCTCTTCTCAACGCTGACAATGATGGGGAATCCACATGCAAAAGCTCATGATATAACTCTGGTCTGAGATTGTTTCTAACTTACGCTACGATTTCTTCAACAGACAATGGTTCTCGTAAGGCATCAGTAATTGCTACCATGGCATCTAAGAATTCATCGAAACTCTCGTTTCGGCCCTGTTTCCGTCTACATAAGGTATCTTTAATGTCTCTTTCTGTACGTTGATCTTTGTACCTCTCTCTTAATCTAGTGCATAGATCGAACCATGTGGTTTCCTCATTAGATCTATGACAATGCCAAAAAAAATTCAATGCTGGTCCAGCAAAAAGTAAATGTCCAAAATTGTAAAGTAATAAAATATTTCCATTTAAACTTTGAGATGTTAAGCAGTTAACTCTATAAATAAAGTCTTCTACCGAGATATCGCTAAGCAGCCCTGTAAATTTGATGTGCCAATTTGAAATAACATTAGCAGTTTTATCTGAGAAATCTCTAACAGGTTCTCTAACAGGCGTGTTATTATTAAGTCTGTTACAATGATTGGATCGTGCTCCACTGTCTAAACTTATACAAGGATGGTTCTTCTGGGTTTTCTCGCGGAATCCCGTTTAACGACAAGCTATTAAAAGTTGTACGAACTTCTTCGGACAAGGTTGCTGCCATATTTATACCATTAGCATCGGCATTAGCCTGAGGATTTGTTACATCCTGACGCGATGTAGCTCCTACACTCGTTCGAGGGTTTTGCGTTTTGCGTTCGGCCTTTGGTGAGATCGGGTATTTGGTCTGTTTCTAGGAATTGTTCCGGTAGTTGTGGTATTGTTTCCAACAGCTCTAGTTGTCCTAGAGGGGGGAACGTTCACTTCTGCATTTCTCGCAATCTGACTTTCAAACTGAGCTCGCTGACAAGCACTTCGACAGATCGGACAAGTTTCATTATTATCTAACCACGATAATATGCATTGGCGATGGAATCTGTGTTTACATGCGGTCTCCACATATTCTCCTTGAATATTGGTATCATTGCATATAGTGCAGCTTATTGTAGTTTCTCTCTCATTGGACATTCTTGCTACCAAGTTTTCTAAACTGCGTCTGACTGCCATTATATAAATCTTTATGTTTTGTTAGTAATTTATTTATTTGTTTTTCATTGTTGTTGGGGTTTTGCTCCGAGACAAGCTAACTTCACTTTTCAGCTAAGGTATCTCACATTCCTTTCCTTTGGGTCTATTGAACTATTGTGGAAAGTGTCAATTAAAAGAGAGTCTTGCCAAGAATGCACAGCAAAACTAATCTCAAATTCTAATTGTTTTTCGAAAATAATTTTAGGAATTACATTCAGTTGGTATCGAACCGATATAAATTCAGAACGAAAAATCCTATACTGATATTGTAAAGCCTAATGATATCAAGAAATAGTTTTAAGTCATAAGCATTTAATATTTAGGTCACAAGAACACGATTTACACATAACAAAGACACAAGTACAATAAATATATAATAAAGAAAATATTAGGTCAAAAAACCTACATAAAACGATGAACATTCAAAAAGACCAAACACTACAGAAACAACAAACTGAAAAGCAGCAAGGACTGCTGACATTACAAGTTCATGCAACCGACAAAATATTGCAGAATTACACTTTTTAAAATTGTTAATTTATCATTTTTATATTTTTTGCTATATTTCCATTAATTTACCACTTAAGCAATATCTATGTATCGAATTAGCTATAAATATTGAACCTTTATATGAATAAAATCAGTCTCAGACAACTCTACTCTGAACTCAGTAATTTCTCCACGTCCAATTTGTTCAAGTGCAAGTTGCGGCAACAACCCAGCAATCGGTTTATGTACCCTTTGCTTCTATTCAAACATTTCAGATAAACAGTATACATGCATGCTTACTAGCATCTGTTGTTATACAAAATTCTTTATTAAAATCTGGGTATTTTAATAGTGTGGGTTGGACTAATGCGTTTTTAAGATATTCAAAAGCTTCTTGACACTCAGGAGTCCAGAGGAATTTTATGTTTTTCTTGCACAAATGGGTAAGGTGTCTTGAATAAAACGAGAAATTTGGTATGAAACGTCTGTAGTAATTGCAAAAGGCTACGAATCTTCTAGATTCATCTGCATCGGACGGAACAGGATAATTTTTTATTACGTTAAATTTTTTATCATCGGGTAAAATTCCTTTGTTTGTGCATTTGTGTCCCAAAAATGTTACTTCGTGCATAAACAAAGAGCATTTTTCAGGGTGTAACTTAAGGTTGTGTTTTCTACATAGATTGAATACATTAGTTCGATTTTTTATCATATGATTTTCTGAACAACCTATAACTACTTAGTCGTCCATATAAAGGAAAGCTTGGTTCTAATCCCGAAAATGCTAATGTCATCATTCTTTGGAATGAATTTGGTGTTATTTTTACTCCATAAGGTAGTCTTTTAAATCTGAATGACCTAGTGCTTGTAGAGAAAGAGGTAATATCTCTCGATTCCTTTTCTAGGGTAATTTGGTGAATTCCAGACATTAAATCTAGACAGGAAAAAAATGTTGCTCTACCAAGTTGATCTAAGATATCTTCGATTCTTGGTAGTGGGAATTTATCAGCTAGTCTCCAACGTTTTTGTTCTGAGCCAGGAAGTGACTTTTTGGGTACTAACAGCAATGGGCTGTTGTATTCTGATACTGATGGTTCTACTATATCATTTTTTATTAGCTTTTCTAATTGTTTGTTTATTTCATCTTTTTAGCTATGTGGTTTTCGATAGTTTTTAATGTAGACTGGTGTAAAATCTTTTAATCTCAGCTTTTGTTTATAGAAATTATTTGCTGAAATTGGTTCGGTTTCTAATCCGAATATATCTGTAAATTTGGTACATAGTTTGGTGAGGGTGCTTTTATACATTGTAGGAAAATTTTTCGTTAATTATGAAAGGACATCTTCTTTTCTGGTTTTAGTTTCGTTGCTTTGGACAATTTGATAATTTTCCAATGGTTCGTACTTTATTTTGGAAATGTTTATAATATTATTTTTCTCGGTCGTATTTAATATTCGGACAAATGTGTTGCTTGAATCAGTTATAGTGCTGGCTATAATGATGCCTTCATCTATACACTGATTTTTAATAAGGACTTCTTTATGGGTGGTTATTATATTAATTTGTCTCACGACTTTGGATCGTGCTGGGATAAATAAGTTATTATTATTTGAATGCGTAATTGGAATATTTATGTCTTGATTGAAATCTTATGGTCTTGCTATTAACCAATCTTGATCTATTTAAAAATCTAGTTGACAATTGAACCTTTTTATGAAATCCATTCCCAATATGCCTGTTTATCGAGATTATTTTATCTCGTCGCGAACAAAAGGAAAATTGGTGGCTGTAGAATTAAATAAACTTGCGAAAAAAACGACCGAAAACAAAAATGCGTGCACTCTTCGACGTTATAAATTCGGTTATATTTCATATTAACAAACCTTAAGCCTAGCTTATCTAGTGCGGCGAAGCGGGGCGAATTCATGGGAGAGCGCAAGTGAGAGCTTCACTTGCGCTCCCGCTCCGCCCTAAACTAACTTATACTAGACTTCATAACATTCTACTTATTATCTACATCTAATTATACACCGGCCCCGTTGAAGGCCTTCCTTAGGCTTCAACTATTGGCAGCCTTGCCAGCTTATGGACTGCTCTCCGAAACAATGCTCCTCTACTCGTCCTGACGTCGGCGACCCTGACCCTTCCGTCCGCGCCGGCGTGAGTCTCGACGACCCTGGCGGTGATCCACTGCTGGGGCGGCTGGTCGTCCTCGGCGACCAGGACCAGATCGCCCTTCCTGGCGTCCTCCTGCTCCCGCTGCCACTGCGACCGCGCCTGTAGGCCCAAGACGTACTCCCGGGACCAACGCTGCCAAAACATTTGCTTGATTGACGAGACAAGCCGCCATCGCCGCAAGCACGTTAGACCCTGCTGGTCCGGGGTCCGCGGTGCTGGTGGGGCGATGAGCGGCCCGCCTGTCAACAGGTGCCCGGGAGTCAGCGCCTCGCCGTCGCTTGGGTCCTGACTGAGGGCGCCCAGGGGCCTCGAGTTCAGGACGGCCTCGACTCCAACGAGGACGGTCTGCAGCTCCTCTGCGGTCAACTTCGCGCTGCCCACCGCTCGTAGGAGTAGGTTCTTTGCAGACTTCACACCTGCCTCCCATAGTCCGCCCATGTGCGGAGCCCGCGGCGGTATGAACGCAAATACGCATCCTTTTTTTGATGCGTATTGCCGCAGCTCGTCCGCTTCGCTCTCGATCTGGTGCCGCAGTGCCGCGAAGTGGCGACTCGCTCCGACGAAGTTCGTCGCGTTGTCGCAGTGCACGGTCTGCGGACATCCTCGGCGACCAACGAACCTTTGAAAAGCCAATAGAAAGGAATCAGTTGACAGATCGGAAACTACTTCTAAATGTACTGCTTTAGACGAAAAACAAACAAACAGGGCAATGTAGGACTTGTATGGTGGCCTACCACGAATTTTCAAGGTCGTCTCAATAGGGCCACAGAAATCCACGCCACATATGGAAAATGGGCGGAGAGCACGAACTCGATCTAGGGGTAAATCTCCCATGATTTGAGTCATCAGATGAGGCTTGCATTTAAAACATCGTATGCATGACCGCACTATCTGACTGCAGACTTCCTGCGCGTTTACTATCCAAACGCGCTGTCGCAAGAGACTCACTAGTGCTCGTGGACCCACATGAAAATTCGACTCGTGCAAGTATCGGACGTAGCTCTGAACAAATTGAGAGCGCTTCGTCAACAATACTGGAAACTTGGCATCGTACGAAATAGGAGCATTAGCTAGTCGCCCCCCGACCCGCAACAACGAAAAGGTAAGCCCAGCCTGAGAGGTTTCATGAACAAACGGACTTAGCTTCTGTAGGCTTGGGCTAACAACAAGATTTTTTCTAACATTTTTAATTTCCTCTTGATACTCGTGCTCTTGGACTATCTGGACAATTTTATTAAACGCGTCTCGATATTCGACAGGGGAAGGTACATTATCAGAAGGAACTACTAATTTTTTACATTTCTTTATAAAGCGGACCATGTAAACGAACACTCGCAGCAGTTTTAAGTGAGAGGAAAATCCTCCTATCACTTCCAACAAATATGAGGTAGAGACCATTGCAGTCAGTCCGACCGCACTCTTCTTTGCTTCCATCTGCAAAATCTCTGGTGACGGATCAAACCGAGGGCTCGTTGGCCACTTATCTTCCGGCTCCGTTAAAAACGATGGACCTGTGAACCAAATTGATTCTATCGTTTCCTTTACGTCTCCACCTCTTGACACAATATCTGCCGGGTTCTGTTTAGTTGGTACATGCCGCCACGTGCTATCCTCTGACCACTCTTGAATCTCAGCAACTCTATTTGATACGAACGTTGACAACGACGATGGATGGGAACGAATCCAATGAAGACAAACTTCCGAATCTGACCAATATACACTTCGTTCGATCGGTGCTTTGATAAGAGGTTTTATTTTGCGACAGAGGTCCGCGAGAAGGTGAGCGGCACATAACTCAAGACGGGGGAGCGTCTTTGTCTTGAGCGGCGCTACTTTCGACTTTGCTGTCAACAATGAGACTTTACTACCTTCTGCAGATTTGCAACGGATATAGACGCAGGCTCCATAGGCTCTCATCGATGCGTCAGAAAAGGCATGAATTTCAATTGGTGACATTGGCTCACTCATCACAAATCTCGGTATTGAGATCTCTTCTAACTGTGACAAGGCAAGCTGAATCTTGTTCCATGCGGTTTCCAAGTGCAGTGGAATGGACTCATCCCAATCTAGCTTATTGAGCCAAAGTTCCTGTAACAGGATCTTTCCTTTAATAAGGATCGGGCTTAATAAGCCAAGAGGGTCGAAAAGTTTTGACGTCACCGAAAGAATATTCCGCTTAGTCGCCCTTTGACCCATGACTGACATATCAATTTCGAATTTAAATACATCATCTTTAGGAACCCAAACGATTCCTAATGTTTTTGTCAGCTCTGAGTCCGAAAGTGTTATTGGCTTAACCGTGCTCTCGGATGCAGTAACTTCAGGCGAGTTTGAAAACCACTTGCTCAATTCAAACCCAGCGTTTTGAAGAACCTGAGTTACTTCAGACTTAATTGTCTTTAGCTCCTCCACGCAACCAGCACCCGTTAACATGTCGTCGACGTAAAAGTCAGACCCAATAACTTTAGCAGCTCGAGGGAATGTATTTTTCGCGGATTCACTCAACCTCTTCAAACACCTTATGTTCAGGAATGGGGCTGGTGCAGTGCCATACGTAACGGTGTTGAGCTTGCACAATTTCAAGGACTCAGACGGGTCTTTTCTCCACACTATCAACTGGTATCGTCGATCTGCTTCATTTACCATCACTTGACGATACATCTTTTTTATGTCGGCTACCAGAGCGAATTTGTTTAGCCGAAATCTAAGAAGAGTTGAGTAAAGCTCTTCCTGAATTGTTGGACCCACCATCAACAACTCATTTAAACACTTTTGTGTGGATGTCTTGCAGGACGCATCGAAAACGACTCTAAGTTTGGTCGTTGTACTTTGCGGCCGCAAGACACACTGGTGGGGTATGACGTAGTGTGGAGAAGCAAGAACGTCATTGCTTGCAGGGGACATATGGCCTAGGGATTCGTATTCTTCCATAAATTCCAAATACATTTTCTTTAAGTTCGGATCTCGAGATAATCTTCTCTCGAGCGACAGGAATCGGCGTTTGGCTATCTCGAATGAATTGCCCAAAACGCTTGGATCCGACTTAAATGGAAGTTTAACTTCAAATCGACCTGAAGGCAGTATTCTTGTAGTCTTCCGATAATGTTCCTCACATAGCTCTTGTTCTGGCGACAACATCTTTTTAGAAGAAGGAACTTCTTCCAACGACCAGAATTTTTTCAAGTTTTTGTCTATTGACTCTAATACTTCCTCTTGGCAATTCAGACTAGAGACTGGCTGTGGAGGAGTTGAGGAATTTGCCAGATATTTTCCCGACACTATCCACCCAAGGAGAGTTTTTTGAAGGATGGGATGGTTCGGACCTTGTTTTATTTGGCCAACGGACAACAATTCGAAAAATGACTCAGCTCCAATTAGCATATCTATCCGCTGAGGTTTGTAGAAATATGGGTCTGCTAACGGCAAGTTCTTTGGTAGGGTCCAATCTTTTACGTTCACTGACTGATCAGGGTGATAGCCTGAAATGGTTTTCAAAACCCAAAAGTCGAACGGAAACTCGCTACCATTGACTCTCGACTTCACCACGGTGTGTATCTTTTTCTTAACTTGTGAATTAGTTTGACCAATTCCAAGCAAGTTGATGCACGATTCCTCCCTACGGATCTGTAAGCGTTGAGCAAGATCTTCTGTAATAAAATTCATTTGTGACCCTGAGTCAAGTAATGCTCGGGCCAAGATGTGCTCACCATTTTTTGTGCGAACGCTTACGATCGACGTTGCTAACAAAACCCTTTCTACAGACGACGCATGCAAAGCATGTGAAGTAGAAGGGCCATCATTCGTTAACTCTGGAGGAGGATTTTGTGTGGGTGGTGGTAATGCTAAGCTATTTTCGGTCACTGTAAATGGGTGCAGAAGTTTATGGTGCGATCTTGAACAGATTTGGCACCTGGTCGCTTTACAATTCGCTACCGTGTGACCTTTTCGCAGACAATTCAAACATAGGGAGGCTGACTTAACAAACTCAAACCTTTGCATTACAGCAAGGCGAGCGAACGGACTACACTGGGCCAAAAAATGGTTGTTCGCGTTACAATAACTGCAAGCTGGTTTGGCGTTGGTAGAAGAACAAGCCAACGAAGTCCTATTTAGTTGCTTGCCGAACCCAGTTCTTTCTTGTTTTGGTTTGCCAGTCTCTTCAGCGGACAGATGCTGGTATCTACGATTTAGTATTTTTTCGAAATCGGACCACAGCGGCAATTCCTCATAATCCAGTGACTCTTCCCATTTTTGCTTGGTCACTGGATCCACTCTACTCAAAACTAAATGAATAATCATTGAGTTTGCAATTTTAGTATCATCTCCTATGGATAATAGTGATCCATAAATGGATGATACAGTGTCGATGAGACCCCTTAAATGATTAAATTTCTCGATAACTGGAATGTTCACATCTTTGTCAACTAATGTCTCGAAAAGACTTATGAAATTTTTGAAATCCGAATAATTTCCACTGAATTTTGGCAATGCCAAACTAGGAAGTCGAGCTCGAGTTGGGGCTGCAGAAATTGCAGTAGCTGAACGGGAGTCTTCAGCTGAATTCAAGGCATTACATAAGGACATAATCCTTGCCTTCGTAGTTATTCCTAATTCTTCCAACTCGGCTCCGAAATCATCCATTTCATCTATTTGCTCGATCTGGTCTTGCAACTCATTTGCTTTAGAAATTGCCTCATCTAAAACCTGAAGCCTGCATTCTAGCTCGGTTTTGTTTAGAGGAAGTGATCCATCTTCCAAACGTTCCTCCAACCGGCGAATGCTTTTAACTTTGACATTTAATCTTTTTTTTAAGTCAATAAGAGTCGTGGAATTAAGTTTTTGTTTAGTACTTTCCATTTTAAAAAAATTTTGTTTTTTCAATACAAAAACGAAAACGATGCAAATTTAAGATTTAATAATTTATTTAAAATTTTTTACTAATTTTAAAATATTAATATTAAAAATTTATTAAATTTTTTATTTATTAAATTTTTCTAAAATTTATTTAAAAATTTATTGAATTTAATTCAACAACAAGAAAATGCGAAAACGAAAATAATTAATTAATCTTATTTAAATATAATAAATAATATATTAAATTTAACCAAATCTAAATTGATTAATTAATTGATAACGAATTATTGATAGTCGAGGCACAGAGTATCCAAAAAAATAGTTGGTCGCCAATGACACCGAAACCAATATGCTTGACCAAATTGTAGGGGAGCGCGTCACTTGGCAGACCGGTAAACTATACGCGCCAAAAAGTGCATATACATACATACATACAGCAGCGGATAACGGTGGGAAACGAAAACGAGAATATTATCGCTGCATCTATTTGTATGTATGTAAACCAAATATATATGCACCTTTATTTTATCTGAAATAATTAAAATAATTTTTGGCTGCACTTTAGTATTTATTTGGAAGATTTGTAAATTCGAGAACGAGGGGTAGGGGGCGACAGTGATTGCAAATAATATAAATATTCTCTTTTTTATTTTATCCACAGGCAGTACATTTAGGTTAGCACATACATATATTTATAATTAAAATTTTAGAATTTTTATATATGTTGTTATTTATTTTTGCTCTACTATTTTTTCTACGTACGTATGCGCCAAGAATTGAAAGGAGGGTGCAATATTCCAGCACAAGACGGATTTTAATTTGTCTTATCTCAACTTTCAATTTTTTGCACAAATACCTGGGTTTCTGCTTTCGGATCCTTTAATCCTGCGGCCACTTTCCTTTCACAATTGATGCAGGTGCAGTGCATGGGGACGACGAATCCTTCCAGAAGCAGCTATGGAGAAGTTTTTATTTCGCGACGCGGAGAATTCTTAAATTTTTATTTGTGAATTCACCACCACAACCGTCGCGAGCAACTCTTTTTGAATATATGTATATATGTTATATATATTGTTATATATATTTTATGTGTCACTGTCACTATGTTTTGTTGCTTTTTTATTTATTTAATTATACTACAGTCCACCCGGGGGCGCCAAAATGTTTATCGAGATTATTTTATCTCGTCGCGAACAAAAGGAAAATTGGTGGCTGTAGAATTAAATAAACTTGCGAAAAAAACGACCGAAAACAAAAATGCGTGCACTCTTCGACGTTATAAATTCGGTTATATTTCATATTAACAAACCTTAAGCCTAGCTTATCTAGTGCGGCGAAGCGGGGCGAATTCATGGGAGAGCGCAAGTGAGAGCTTCACTTGCGCTCCCGCTCCGCCCTAAACTAACTTATACTAGACTTCATAACATTCTACTTATTATCTACATCTAATTATACAATGCCATCACATGGTATTGGGAAGTCATTGTTTACTAAATGAAAATGAAATGGAACTATAAATTTTCCTGTTTGAATTTCTACAAAAGTTAAACCTTGAGATTGAATCGTACCTTCTCCTATACCAGACATTGTTATGGTTTTTGTTGAATCTACTTCATTATATTGATCTGAATTTATTTTTAAAATGCTAATGTCTGAGCCTGTATCTATTAACAGAGTTAGGGATGTTTTTGTAACGTAATTTTTAATGGTTACATAAATATTGAGGCTGAGGTTTATTTTGTACAGTTGTAAGTTTTGTGGCTTTTTCTTAAGGGAAGTCTTTAGTTTTCCGGCTGGGATTCAACAGTTCGAACTTGGGAATTGGTATTTCCACCAGTGTTACTGTTATTGTAGCCGTTATTTCCACCACGGTTGTTACCTCTAGAATTTCCACGACCTCTATAATTATTGGTGTGGTTATTATAGTTTGGGTTATACCCATTATTTTGGTTATAACCGTTGTTTTGGTGGTAATTATTGTTATAATAACCACTTCCGTAACCTCTTCCGCGGTAATTTCCTCTGAAGTTGTTATTGTGGTAGGGTTGTCCTCTTCGGTTATATAGGATTGTACTTGGATTGCCTGTCATATCGGTACTACATTGTATGTACTTAGCGATGGCTTCGTTCATTGTTGAAAAATTGCCTGCTTCTAGTACTGTTTTAAGGCATCCATGTTCACAATTTTTAGTCATGTGTTGATTGCCTCTTTTGTGCTGAATTTATCAGCATGTGAGCGGGAGCGAAATAAAAGCTCAGTTGCGCTTTCTTGCGAATTCGCACGCTTCGCCGCAATAGATAAGCTAGGTGTTAAGTCATAAGCATTTAATATTTAGGTCACAAGAACACGATTTACACATAACAAAGACACAAGTACAATAAATATATAATAAAGAAAATATTAGGTCAAAAAACCTACATAAAACGATGAACATTAAAAAAGACCAAACACTACAGAAACAACAAACTGAAAAGCAGCAAGGACTGCTGACATTACAAGTTCATGCAACCGACAAAATATTGCAGAATTACACTTTTTAAAATTGTTTATTTATCATTTTTATATTTTTTGCTATATTTCCATTAATTTACCACTTAAGCAATATCTATGTATCGAATTAGCTATAAATATTGAACCTTTATATGAATAAAATCAGCCTCAGACAAATCTACTCTGAACTCAGTAATTTCTCCACGTCCAATTTGTTCAAGTGCAAGTTGCGGCAACAACCCAGCAATCGGTTTATGTACCCTTTGCTTCTATTCAAACATTTCAGATAAACATTTTGGTGACCCCGACGTGATCCTGTAAGCCCAGGATCACTTTTCGAACAAAAGTCAAAAAGGAACGAATAGTAGATTTCGATCGTTCCACAATAAAGATATCAGGAAGACTCCTGCTAAGAGAGCAACAGGATCTTCACAGCAGTGTGACGCTGTCCCTTTAATCGGTAGATTAAGGGCCCCACACCTCCCTCAGTTCATAAAAAAGGGTTCAGTTTCTTCGACCACTCTCGGTTGCGAGTTGGAGCGCATCCAGCTACTAATAGCAAATAAATCACTCCCAACGGTCAGAAACGAAGAACGAAGATATGGACCGGGAAAATATTGCCCCCAAAATTATTATAGAGCCAGCCGTTGAAGAGGCGAGCGCTCAAGGCCTCCTAGATGCCCAGCAAGAAATTGGGCAGGAGATCGCAAGATGCATCCGGAATTATAAAAAGGATGGGCCGAATCGAAAACAAAAGGCATCATATTTCCAAAAAAAGCTATACATTCTCGAAGAGGCTTGGGAAAGGTTCGGCGAAAATGATGAAAAAATTCAAGGAACGGCCAGGACCGAAAGCTACATCAAGTATGCTGAGGACCTCCGGACCAGTTGCATGAAATATGCGGCAACTTTCGAAAGCAGCCGTGACAAGCTGATGCAAGGCACAAGTCGAAAGGAAGAGGCTCAAGAACAAGTAGAAAATCAAGTTCAAGAGCAATCTCCACTCGTAGTTCCCATGGATAAACGATTAGCCGGATTATGTCGACGCCAAGGAGAACTTTTAGAGTCCGTAAACGGTGCCTTACGAGAGTTTAAGGCATCCGGGGGAGGCCCAGGAGACTTACTAAAAACTTTATGGGCTCAAGTCCAAGAGATCCACTTGACAGTCTACGAGGAATTCGAAAACCCGATAGACAGTGGATATAACAAGCAGGCATACCTACAACTGCAAGCAGAGGTGCAGAATGCACTTATGGCAAAGGTTATACCTACTACAAATAGCATTGATGTGCAAATGCCCCGGATAAACATTCCAAAATTTGATGGGGATGCAATGAAATGGAAACAATTCCATGATTTATTTTCCTGTATGGTTCATGATACTAACATGCCATCAGTGAAGAAAATGTGGTACCTAAAATCCGCTCTCTCGGGAAATGCGGAGAGATTAATACGCCACATCGAGCTAAATGAGGACAACTACTTACATGCATGGCGCATAATAGTTGGGTCATATGACAATCCTCGGCTCATCGCGAATACAGTTATTCGTCGGCTACTTCATCAGAGCCCGGTCTCTGACAGTGCCAAATCAATACAGGAGCTGTATATAACAACTCTGGAAACCCTTGCGTCATTAAAGGGACTAGGCATCAATGTATCCACATGGGATGCATTTTTGGTGGTGTTGCTGACCGACAAGCTTGACATGACTAATAGAAGTCTATTTGAGCAGACAGTTGGTAATTCAGTAGAGATCCAGCCGCTACAAGTAATGCTGGAATTCTTAGAGCAAAGAATCAGAGTCTTGAGCTCAGGAAAGCCAACGGCAGCATTTAAAAGAGAGCCGAAAAATCTAGCGTGTGCGTCCAGCACGTCAGATAAACAATCATTATGCTACTATTGCAAGGCTCCAAATCACGCGTTATATAAATGTGAGGAGTTCCGCGCAAAAACAGCATCCGAAAGATTGAATTGGGTACAAAAACAAAAAATGTGTGTCAACTGTTTCAAAACCGACCACAAATCAAAGGAATGTAAAGGAAGAAGTTGTTTCAAGTGCGACAAAAAACACCACACCCTGTTGCACCTGGAAGTCACAAACCTTCATTCCCCAACTGTCGGTGCCGCGGCTTACAAGAATTACAATCTTCTTGCAACAGCAAAGGTAGCGGTCCAGACAGAGAACGGGCAAGTAGCGAAATTTCGTGCCCTGCTAGATTCAGGATCCCAGATTAATTTGATCACTGAACGATTAGCATCAATGTTGTCACTAAAGCGCCACGATACAAAGCTCCGGATCGAAGGCATTGGAGGACAACCAAGAATGAGCAGAGCAAGAGTAACTATTCTCGTTAGCTCTCTTCACGGGGATTTCAGCCAGCGCATAGAAGCGTTTGTGCTTCCCCACATCATAGCTGACCAACCAGCTCAACCACTAACACATTGTGCGTTAAAGATACCCAATGAGTGTCCATTAGCGGATCCCCAGTTTGATAAACCTGGAAGGATAGATCTACTAATCGGCACCGAGCACTATTACTCGCTTCTCCTTCCAAATCAGCAGAAGGTCGGAAGAGATGGTGCCATGCTACAAAACACGAAACTCGGATGGATTGTAGCAGGCAGAGTTAAATCTAAAACTCAATCAGCCATAGCCTGTGGTGTCGGTGTCGGTGAAGAAACTGACGCACTGATTGAAAAGTTTTGGAAGCTAGATAATTTGGAAAACCAGACGAAACATCGATCTCCGTCAGAGGCACATTGTGAGAAACACTTTATAGAAACTCTGAAGAGAGCAGAAGACGGACGATTTATTGTAAAATTGCCGTTCGCCGAGCACCCTTCAGCCCTGGGGGAGTCGAAAGAAATTGCGATCAAAAGGTTTTTAGCACTAGAGCGACGATTAACCGGTGATGTTCGGAAAGGTTATTCTGAGTTCATGAAAGAATATGAAGCCTTGAAACATATGAAGTTTGTTCCAACAACACATGTACCCAACAATCACTACTTCATACCACATCACTGTGTTCTGAAGCCTGACAGCAGCAGCACAAAGCTACGAGTGGTGTTCGATGCTTCATGCAAAACATCAAGTGGGAAATCTTTAAACGACATATTACATACAGGACCCACTGTTCAGAGCGAGCTAATGGCCATACTACTACGCTTCAGAATACACAAGTATGTGTTCACGGCGGACATAGAAAAAATGTACCGGCAAGTATGGATCAATCCAGATAATCAGTTCCATCAGCTTATAGTCTGGAGAAATGATCCATCCGAGGATCTTAAGTACTATAGACTTAAAACCGTCACGTATGGAACCAAAACAGCTCCGTTTTTAGCCACGAAATGTCTAAATCATTTAGCAATCCGGTCACGGGACAACTACCCATTGGGGTCTGCGGCGCTTGAAAATGATTTTTACGTAGACGATTGCTTGACAGGTGCTGACTCAGTGGCAGAAGCAGTTCAAATCCAAAGTGAATTGAATAAAATATTGCTACCACACGGTTTCAAATTACGAAAGTGGTGTTCAAATAATGCAGAACTACTACAAGGAATACCAAAAGAGGATACTGTGAGCGATGTTAAGTTGGGTGAAACCTTGGACCAATACAGTGTTAAAACACTCGGTCTCATATGGATGCCCAATAAAGACAAACTTTGCGGACGAACGCAGCAAAGCGAAGCGCTGGTCATCACAAAGCGAGTGGTGTGCTCTGAGTTGTCACAAATCTTTGACCCATTAGGTTTGTTTGCGCCAGTGGTCGTAAAGGCAAAGATATTCATGCTCTGGGAATCAAAAATGGCTTGGGATGATGAATTGCCTTTAGAACTTCAGTCAGACTGGAAAACATATCGTTCTGACCTGCAAAGTCTAAATAAATTGCAAATTCCAAGACACATATTTGACGGAAAGGTTCCAGTCACGCAAGAACTACACACTTTTGTGGACGCCTCAGAAAAGGCCTATGGCGCAGCAATATACGTCCGAGCAACGTATAAAAATAAGCAAACCTCGGTGAGACTGCTATGTTCCAAGTCCAGAGTAGCACCCACAGCAAAGCAATCCTTTCCCAGACTAGAGTTGTGCGCAGCAGTCCTAGGCGCAGAACTAACGCACAGAGTCAGACAAGATTTACGCTTGTCGCTAGACACGGTTGCGGGGTTCTTTTGGACTGATTCATCCGTCGTGTTAGGGTGGATCAATGCAACAGCTTCCACTTACCACACGTTTGTGGCAAATCGGATAGCTAAAATTCAAGAAGTGACGGAGCAGTGTCAATGGCGTCACGTATCATCCGCCAACAATGCAGCCGACGTCTTGTCCAGAGGAACAACAGCTAGCAAACTCTCGAGCAACAGTATGTGGTTTTATGGACCCCTGTTCCTATATGGATCAAAGGAAAGCTGGACAAAGATGCCAGCCATTATTTCGACGAACTTAGAACAAAAAACGAAATTCGCCAGCATGGCGGCCGCTAAAGCCATATTCAGAGGGGAGATATACAACTGTAGGCACAGTAACTCCTTCTACAAATTACAACGAATTGTTGCGTACATGCTGCGGTTCTGTTATAAGTCTAATAGAGCGCCAACGAAGGCGCTATGTCTGGAGGAGCTAAGCCAGGCACGCATTATTATCCTGCGCACGATTCAGCAAATCGAATTTAAGGCAGAGCGTAACCAGCTCAAACGGTACAAAACAGTGGACAAAAAGAGTTCTCTTGTATCATTGGCTCCCATCGTTGGATCTGATGGGTTAATTCGAGTAGGAGGCAGACTCGAACATTCAAACCTATCCGAAGACGCAAAACATCCAGTTCTGCTCCCCTACAATGACACAATTGTAAAAATGATCTTAAGAGAACTACATGAGACCAACATGCATTGCGGTGCCCAAGCCTTGCGCGCCATTGCTAGGCAACAGTATTGGATCATCAATGACAAAACAATGGCAAGAAGCATTGTACATAACTGCTTGCGATGTACCAGAGTCAAGCCCAAATTAATGAGTCAAATCATGGGAAATCTACCGAGCGAGAGAGTCACACAGGCTCGGCCCTTCTTTAACTCTCGAGTAGATTACTGCGGCCCCATATGGATTCATCACAAGATTCGAGGAAAACGTCCCGACAAGGCCTATATCGCAGTGTTCTGTTGCTTCGCCACGAAAGCAATTCATTTGGAGTTGGTAACCGACCTCACAACAGACGCCTTTTTGGCCGCTCTCCGCCGGTTTCTTGGACGTCGAGGGAAGTGCCAGACAATCCATTGCGATAATGCAACAAATTTTATTGGAGCCAACAATAAATTAAAAGAGCTCGAAACCAGCATCTTCTCAACCAATGCGCAGGACTCCATAGTTCAGCATTGCAACAAAAGAGAAATAAACTTCAAATTCATTTCCCCACGAGCACCATCCTTCGGTGGCCTATGGGAAGCTGCGGTGAAATCCGCAAAACGGCTGCTAGTATCAATTACAGCCACGGCGTCTCTGACGAACTCAACACTGTGGTCGTTGAAGTTGAAGCGATCCTCAATTCTCGGCCGATTACTCCCATGTCATCAGACCCCACTGACGAATCAGCTTTAACGCCAGGACACTTCCTGATTGGAGAACCACTAACTGCTCCTCCTGATACCAACATCATTCCGGGCGGCAAACCATTAGTAAAAAGATGGGAACTGGTATCACGACTGAAGCACGCCTTTTGGAAACAATGGTCATGTGAGTACCTGCAAGAACTTCAGAATCGACACAAATGGAAGCATGCATCTCCGAATATTAAAGAGGGATTGTTAGTCCTTATAAAAGAGGACAACGTGCCTGTAATGAGCTGGCCTATGGGAAGAGTTCTCAAAACATATCCCGGACCGGACAACCTCGTTCGGGTAGTGGATATCAAAACGTCATCTGGAGTATTCAAGAGACCAGTGACTCGGCTAGCGCCACTGTTCCCAGAAGAAATCAACAACAAGCACCCATTAGACAACACCCTCAAGGCGGACCCCTCTGATGAGCCGCCTGTACAACGCAAAAAGGCAACACTCTCATCAATGCCTGTGATTCTAGCGCTTATGTTGTTACTTCCACTAGCCATGGCAACGCCAATTAAGGTAACGGAGTTTAGAAATAAGCCAGGAATATTCTACGAACGGTTGGGAACCACGAGAATGGTAGTGTCAGAATGGACGATGATAGTATACTACGACTTGGATCCCTACTGGAATGATATGAAGGTACTTTCAGGTGGAGTAACGGAACTCGCACACAAATGCCAGGAATTGACCAACGTAGCAGCATGCAGTTCCATCCTAGAACATTTTAAACATATAATTGCAGAACTTGAGGCAGGAAATAACCTGATGCATCACTCTCGGCAACGTAGATCACCGTTTAATGTTGTTGGAACTATGGCCAATTCATTATTCGGTGTACTCGATTCCACATACGCAGAAGAGATGGTCAAAACTATCACTAAGGTGAAGGGTAATGAGAACTTCCTCCTACAGCTGCTTCAGAACCAGACGTCCATTGTTGACTCCACCATCAATTTGGTGCGAAAGGGAAGGTTGGCTACCAACAACCGCTTACGATCTTTGGAACAGCAGATGACCCTCATAAATAAGCAACGAGGACAGTACCAAGGCGCACATTTAGAGCAAGCGTTTATGATCCTCACGACACAATTGAATCTACTTGCAAATGGTTTACAGCGAATGCAGAGTGAGATAACTAATGTATTGACTGATGCTCGCCACAAAACAATCAGTCCAATTTTAATATCACCTACACAGTTACGAGACCAGCTCGACCAAATGCGGGATCATTTACCACCCGACCAGATCTTGCCAGTAGCCACAACGGATGTTGTTCAGCTATACAAAATAATGTATGCGCAAGGCAGTACGACTGATACTCACGCCATTTTTCGAATCACAATACCATTGGTGTCGTCAGAATTATTGGATGTCTTCAGCATCGTGCCCATTCCAATATGGGAATCGAAAGGTTGGACGCTGTACAATCTTCAGACACCGATCATAGCTGTCAATGCCCATAGAGATCGCTTTATTGGGTTTAGTGAAGACGAATTCAAAAGATGCACTTCTGTAAAAATTGAGCAGCATATTTGTTTCAATCACTTAACGGCATACAATGTTGACAGTCGATGCGAATTCCAGTTATTTAATAACAAGACTGGAACAGAATGTCACAGAAATCCTGTGCACTCTAGCATGGTGTGGTTAAAAACTCACCAATCTAACCAATGGATCTTCGCGACCAAAGACTCCATGGAACTTCAGGCAGTATGCAGTGGAGTTTCATCAACAGTCAACATAAAGGCGACTGGTATACTGAAATTGCCCATTGGTTGCACAGCACGCAATTTCAATATAAGTTTGACCACATTCGGCACTATGACCACTGAAGTACAAACTTCGTTCAGTCGATTCGGAAATATCTCCGAGCCCCTAAAGCCCATAGAGGAACCATCAGAATTCGGGTTAAGGGCCCAATCACCAAGTATAGACGACACAGAATTAGAGATCCTACAACATCGGTTAGCCGATCTACAAAGAAAAGATGCACCGTACCAACTGGACCACCAGACAACTATGTCATACACAGCATTTGCCATTTCCGTCATCATACTGATACCGATAGGCATTATCATCATGCGACACAGACGGTCGATTTGGACGCCAAAGCTTAGAGGGACTACAAGAAGTTCAATTCCCGAACCTACCCCAAGACAATTTACTATAGAGCTGGACGACGGTTGAACACCTGTTCAACGGCCGGGAGAATGTTAAGTCATAAGCATTTAATATTTAGGTCACAAGAACACGATTTACACATAACAAAGACACAAGAACAATAAATATATAATAAAGAAAATATTAGGTCAAAAAACCTACATAAAACGATGAACATTCAAAAAGACCAAACACTACAGAAACAACAAACTGAAAAGCAGCAAGGACTGCTGACATTACAAGTTCATGCAACCGACAAAATATTGCAGAATTACACTTTTTAAAATTGTTAATTTATCATTTTTATATTTTTTGCTATATTTCCATTAATTTACCACTTAAGCAATATCTATGTATCGAATTAGCTATAAATATTGAACCTTTATATGAATAAAATCAGTCTCAGACAACTCTACTCTGAACTCAGTAGTTTCTCCACGTCCAATTTGTTCAAGTGCAAGTTGCGGCAACAACCCAGCAATCGGTTTATGTACCCTTTGCTTCTATTCAAACATTTCAGATAAACAAATAGATATATTTAATAAGCGTGAGTTTTAATCACTTGACTGGCTACCACCAAACGGTGTCATCCAAAGATCTCTTGATTTAAATTGTGAACTTTTGGCCTCAACGGATTTTTGGGAACGGGTGAAATTGTGAGGGAATGTATCTACATAACGTGCTTCACGCATGGTCACTCGTACTATATACCTTGTAACCAGGTGTTCCCAAATCAGGGTTACCAAATAAAAGAAGTCTTCGACAGTGCTAAATAAAGGAGGTGGCCAAAGTTGTGGGGGAATAGGGAATGAGAATACCAGCTTGGAGATCTCAGGTGTTATAGATCTCCTCTTTACCCGCCCTTCCTTGTTGCACCATTATGATTGGGCCACCCATGTTGCGTTAGCTTGTCTCTGGAAACCCCACTGAAATATTTAGACGCGATTCATTATATCTTCATTACTTCAATATATTCGACAAGGGCATTTCAGCGTTTTGTTCATTATTCCTAATATAATAACATTCTATTCCTAACTCAATATTATTAATTCAAAGCAAAAGCCTTTCAGCGATCAATTTACTAATTTACGTTGTTTTTGAATTTACAAAATTAAGAAATATAATCTACTTTACTTAAATGAAGCGACTTTACTCCATCCTGAATATTCATACATATATATCTTGTTTATATTTCATTCTAAGACATATCAGCAGGCCTGTCGACTTCCGATGCAGCTATTTATATAATCTAAATCAAAGTCTTACAACATAATAAGGTATATATATATGTTAATATTAAGGGATGAGTTACATGATTAATTTACAAAGGCAAAATTTTGGAAAACTTAAAAGTAATAGAAATTAGCAATAATGATTCAAAATGCTATGCCATTTTACATTTTCTTCGGTGGCAGAGCTAGTTTGGCAAACAAAACTGTGTGCTTTACAAGTTAGCGATATAGATTCTTATCTTGGGGGAATAACGGATCTATGGCCGCAGCATGGTAGAGAGCAGACTCCAATCCTCAAGAGTTTTAACGTTTAGGCGGGAGGAAAAGGGGGGTTGATTCCAAGCCTCATGGAAACCTCGTGTTCCTTATGTAATATCAGGGACGTGCAGGGGGGGTGTGAGTTTTATAGAACCTCTGTTCCATTTTCTCCAAATCGATCCTCTGCAGCGTTATTTTCGGCTTCTGATTCTCTTTCTTATGGGTTTGTTTCTTATATGCTTATATAAGCTCGGCCAAATACCAGGCCACCATGGCTCTGTGAAATACACGGTTGTTAGAACCGTCACAAGAATTGCAGTTTCTTCTTCTCACCTGATTTGGCCGAGCCAAATTGAATAATTTAAACTGCAAATCTTGATTGCACTTGAAACTTGCATATATTTTTGTCTAAGAGTCACAATAAATTCACTTGTGATTTTAAATATATTTATTGGATAGCACGTGTAATGACGTAATACCACGTGATTAGCGAAAAGTCTAGTAAAAATCTTTGGTCTTAATAAACCCTCCGCGAAAGTCCAAGTGTGGTTCGAAAGTGAAGCGGGGCTTATCTTTGATACCTAACCCAAGCCTACTTGAATATGCATCTTCCAGGGAGCTTTAACGGGTTCAATTAACTGCATGGGAAAGAAAGGGACGACAAGTATGCATTTTTGGAGACCACTGCAATCTGGACAATGGGACGGACTGCGATTTTTTTTGTCTTAAAGCCTGCTCGTAAAAGTCACCCTCACAAAGGTGAGAAAAATTTTAATAATTGCCGGGAAAATCCTCGAACCGAATTTTTCTATTTCCCATACAAACGTGTTCTAAATAAAATGGAGACTACAATAATAGTAGGCGCCGGTACGTCATACATTGTTTGACAGCTACTCATTTTTCGCTGCTCAGTTTATTTTATGTGACAAACCAACTGATAACCAGAGACAGACAGATCAAGAAAATAGTCGTATTGCTATGTCTGAATTGCGTTTTTTAGTGAGTGACAATGTAGGAGATAGGCTTAGAATCATGTGCGTGCACATCAAACACATCAACAGCAATCAAGACATAATGAAATTGAGCGAATCCGCAGACGCAGTGCTCCTGTTATTCTTGAACGAGCTGCATTCCCCTATGATCCGGCAATTAATTATTGTGCCGACAAATCAGTAAAAATTGGGGAAATGAAAACAATTTGTAATTATTGTAAGGCGTTAAAGTACACTGGTAAATCTACTGGATTATGTTGCGCAAAATAAAATTGCCACAATTGGTCCCACCACCAACCTTTACGCTCTTTAGTTTCTGGGATTGGAAATGATTCAAAGCACTTCTTGACCAACATTCAGAAATATAACAACTGTTTCCAGATGACATTATTTGGTGCTACACATATTATACAAGAAATATTATTATATATATTATACAAAAAATTAATGGCCAAATTTTGAAAAATCACAGATACAAGGACAATTTTAAAACTTACTGGGAACTCTGTTACCACTACCTGATGCAGATCATAAATTTTTACAAATTTATTTTATGGGCAATTCAGATGCAGAAATTAATAATCGTTGTGCGCACAATCCAACAGTGAAGAGAGCCATTGTCCAACAATTACAAATGTTTCTTCATCAGAATAACAATTTAGTAAACATGATCAAAATAGCATTGGATCGGATGCCATCTGATAGCCATAATACTGGAAGACTGGCTGTGAAAAGACTGATGAATAACGTCGTTGAGGCGACAATCATAAAAGGAAAATACCAAGAAGAGGATGTCTTAATCCCGCGGATACCGATGATTCCAACGGACATACAATTCGATTTTAAACGCTTACAATTTCAGGAAACTCTGTTTTGTAAGTAAGCAACATGATGTATCGAAAATAATAATAAAACTTCATGTTTTATTCAATAAATGAAGTTGAATAAAATAAGAGGGTACTCTTTAATTTTTGGGATTGAAAATGATTAAAATGATAGCTCCGCGAAACTTAATTTTAGCTATCTTCAGTTCTTATTGTATCAGATAATTTTTTTAAGTTTGAAAAATGTTAAATTTTGTCACAAAAGAAGATTCTTAACGCAACAAAAAATTCTTGAATTCGATTGACCACCTGCATCTGCCGTCAGGCCCAATCGTTATCTCGCGGTATCTCTCGGTCGCTCCGCAGCATCAAGCGTTGAGCCGCGCTCCCGCGTCTTTTAGTTCTAATTCGGTTGTCAACCCTACGCTGGTTTTATTACCCTGGTTTATTTAAATAAATTGCAATCATACATAGAAATCTAAAGGTCTTTGTTTTTTATTAAAGCCTAGAAAGCCTGGAAAATTAAAAAAAACTCCCGAAAACGCTCGGTAACTGAACATTGGTGAACCCCGACATGATTGGGCTTAAATTATTTTCCATTGAAAAATTGAGCTGCGAAGCTTATATATATTATATTTATACCTGGATCAGGATTCTCTTGACTTCCCAGGCGCTGGAGCGTATGCACAGCGTATCACCTGGAGTCAAAGGAGACGCGACATCACAGATACAAGGACAATTTTATAACTTACTGGGAACTCTGTTACCACTACCTGATGCAGATCATAAATTTTTACAAATTTATTTTATGGGCAATTCAGATGCGGAAATTAATAATCGTTGTGCTCACAATCCAACAATTACAAAGCCATTGTCCAACAATTACAAATGTTTCTTCATCAGAATAACAATTTAGTAAACATGATCAAAATAGCATTGCATCGGATGCCATCTGATAGCCATAATACTGGAAGACTGGCTGTGAAAAGACTGATGAATAACGTCATTGAGGCGACAATCATAAAAGGAAAATACCAAGGAGAGGATGTCTTAATCCCGCGGATACCGATGATTCCAACGGACATACCATTCGATTTTAAACGCTTACAATTTCAGGAAACTCTGTTTTGTAAGTAAGCAACATGATGTATCGAAAATAATAATAAAACTTCATGTTTTATTCAATAAATGAAGTTGAATAAAATAAGAGGGTACTCTTTAATTTTTGGGATTGAAAATGATTAAAATGATAGCTCCGCGAAACTTAATTTTAGCTATCTTCAGTTCTTATTGTATCAGATAATTTTTTTTAAGTTTGAAAAATTTTAAATTTTGTCACAAAAGAAGATTCTGAACGCAACAAAAAATTCTTGAATTCGATTGACCACCTGCATCTGCCGTCATGCCCAATCGTTATCTCGCGGTATCTCTCGGTCGCTCCGCAGCATCAAGCGTTGAGCCGCGCTCCCGCGTCTTTTAGTTCTAATTCGGTAAATCATACATAGAAATCTAAAGGTCTTGGTTTTTTATTAAAGCCTAAAAAGCCTGGAAAATTAAAAAAAGCTCCCGAAAACGCTCGGTAACTAAACATTGGTGAACCCCGCCATGATTGGGCTTAAATTATTTTCCATTGAAAAATTGAGCTGCGAAGCTTATATATATTATATTTATACCTGGATCAGGATTCTCTTGACTTCCCATGCGCTGGAGCGTATGCACAGCGTATCACCTGGAGTCAAAGAAGACGCGACGCCCAAACCTCTGGCCTACCATAGAACCTGCGGGGCGTAGGCACGCTGGTGTTTGGAGGCGAGTGGCGAACGCGACCGGGGGCGTGTCCTGTACGGTAGGAAGGCCCTTCGTGCCCTGATCCGGCCGCTAAGCAGCGAGGAGCATATCCTGCCCGGCGTATGCCTGGGAGGTGAGCCACTCGGTCTGTTAACACGGGTTAGGTGCCGGCCACGGCGAAAGGGCAAATCCAGGCAAGCCAGGGGTTCCGATGTCCACGGCACCCTAAACGGAGAAACAGCAACGACGAGGGAGCAGCGGCAACAGTAGAGCAGCTTCGATGATGGAGCAGCGGCAACAGTAGCGCAGCGACGACGAGGGAGCAGCGGCAACAGTAGAGCAGCGACGACGAGGGAGCAGCAGCGACGGACAGGCAGCGGCAGCAGAAGACAACAAGCAGCAACACAGGCCCCGCAACCAGAGTCCGTGAGTCCGAACGAAGGGAACCGAGAGCCGTTTCGGCGCCAGGCACCAAGACCGCACGACCTGCCGGGCGCAAGCTTTGGGAGGGCGTGCGTATTGGCACCAACCCGGAGCGGGGATCGACGGGAGGGCGAGCGGTCGGTCGGCTGAGCCAGACAGCAGGTGAGATTCTCTTTATTTCTTTGTAAATTAATTACAATAAAGGGGATTTATTTGAAAAGAAGCAATACCGTGTTATTTCTGGGCTCGGGCAATAACGTCGAATCTATAAATTCGGTGGAACGTACCCTCAGCCTCTGTGAGCTAGCCGCGGCGTTTGTTGCGAGCAAAATATAGCAAAACAGTTCGTTACAGTTTAAAGTGTTAAACACACACAAATTAAACATTAAAAAAAATAATTTTTTTTGTGATTTGTGCGCCCAATATTAAAATCTGTTGACATACATACATACGCTGTTTGCAGAGTGCCACAATCGCTCATACATATATTACCTCATTATTTAGAAGTTGCGCAGTGGGTCGTAAGCTGACAATAAATAAACGAACTAAAATAAAATTTTTGTTGATAAAATGAATCCGTTTTTCCGAGTGAAAGGCACATTCCTGAACCAAAGTTCAGTTGACCTTTTTGAGGACCTTTAAGGATTGCATTAATATGTTACAACTAAGTTTAACCGAAAAATTATAAATAAAATGATTATGTTAAATTACATTTTCATACATGGGGCTCGTCCCGGCCTTAGTAAATAGTAACAGTAAGCTGCCGATATATATTGGATTATAACAGTAAGCAGTTAATATAAAGTTTATCCTGGTTGTAGTGAACAGTAAACAGTCGATATAATGTAAAGTTAGATAAAGTTAATGTAAAGTCGCAATCGTGCGACTTGTCCAGTTCTATGTCTTTATTCGAATGAATTATGGTTTTCTTACACTAATGCTTGCTAGCTGTCGGCGCAGCGGCAGAGCAGCTGGTTTATTTATTTTATATATAAGTAAAGTTAGAGTATGTAGAAACGGGCAGAGAGTCATGCATGCATATACTTTAGTCTATACTGTATATTTAGGATCTAACTTATGACCTGTCTCGTTTTGTAATAAAAGTTGGTCACCTACTGACAAATCTATATCCCGTACTTTATGATCGTAAAGTAGTTTATTTATATTCTTATTTTCTTCTAACATAACTCTAGCTCTTTTATAGGCTACTTCTAATCTATACTTACTCTCTTTATGTACTCTTTTATGTCTTTGGACATATGTCTTTGCACATATGAAATATGTAAAATTATATTACTCTAATTCAAGTCTCATTCGTGTTAGTTTGGAACTGGGATTTATCATTGAGAAAAAATGTTTCTAAAGTTCAAACGAAGCAGAAGCAAAATTTTGTATCGTGCATTTAAAAAAAAAAAAATTTAAAAAACAAAGAAAGTGACTGTCCCCATTCTACAGTATTTTAAAATATTACACCTGTAGTTGGGCTTCATCTTGTTTTAAAGATATCTGATTTTCATTTTGGACTTACATGTCCTACATGGATGTTTTCCCGCACCAAAAACAGAACAAGAAATGCATTTGATACAGCGCATAAATTTAAAAATAGAAGAAAGCCATTCGAGTTTTTTCTAAGGAGTTCTAAGAATATTCTAACATCTTAACATGTTATGAAGAAAAAATAAAAAGATAAAAGAGTCTGGCACTCCCCAAAATTTTTCTCTTTAATTTTTAGCTAATTGAGATAAGGCAGTTTTTTTTCAGTAAAATATAAGTATATTAATATATATATAAGTATAATATAATATACATATATATAAGTATAATTATATATTAATAAGTATATTAATTTTAGTTTGTAGTTTATTTGATTGGAGCAGCTCCAACGATCGAAGTGTCTCTATTCTTTTTTTTTCCTATTTTCTGGATTTTTGTGAACTATGTCATAGTTTGAAAGTGGTTCATATTTTAAACTGTGAATATTTACTATTTTATCATTACTGGTTGTATTCAATAACACAGGCCAACAGCAAAAAATCTCCACGCATAATTTTACCTGCTCCATAACCTTTAGGCTCTCCTGAACCAAAGTCCAGAACAAACATAGGTTCTATCACCAGGGCCGTCGAGAAGACATGTCGGGCCCCGGGGCATGGATTCCTCACGGGCCCTTTTTCGTTTTCGTCCCGCTGCCCCCCGGTCATTAGACCCCGCTGCCGGGCCCCTGTCCATTGCGGGCCCCGGGAAAATTACCCGGCTGACCCCCCCTCTCAACGGCCCTGTCTATCACCCACCGTTTCCGCGGTACACCTAAGAGAAGAAATTGATCAAATTTTACCATATATTGAATTATGTAGGCCGTGAAATGGCTACGACCATCATTGTTTCCAGTACATATCATTTTTGAAATGTATGTGTACCAACTAAAATTAAAAAATGGTATCTAACAGTTACCATATCTTTGGAATACTCATCCAAAGTTGAAATCTCAGATTTTCTACGTTAATTTTTTCTCTTCTATGATTTTTCCCCAAACATTTTTCTATGGAAGATTTTTATTTTCTTATTGAAATCAGTAGATCATACCATGTTTTAATTTTGGATTTAAGGAAAAACTCGGAATAATTTTATTGAATTTAATATAGGTGGTTCAACAATATTTTCTTAAATTAAATTGGAGTTTTTAATCTCATATTTTCAAAAAGTCATGGCTATCTACAACTTCTGTAAAGCTTTACTAAACAAGCTGAACCTGCAATAGATACGTTTTGAATATAGAAACAGTTTTAGATATCCATGACTTTTAGTTAGTAACTCCCAATATAACTTCCAGCGAGAAGGAAGAACCCTAGGCAACCGCCAAGGATATCATATCACACTCTACTGAAGACATCCTCTCCAGCAACGGACATACAACTTACCCTTTACCCCTTAATTTAATTAATTGGCGCCCATCGTACAATCATGTAAGTCAGCACTTTCATCCATCCAATCCTTCACGTCTGCATTAGTTTTTTTGTTAAATAAAAAATAAATAAAAAGTAGTGAAATTGTGTTCCTTACACTGACAGCTAAAAAACTGAAGCCCCTTTAACATTTTTTACATTAATTAATTTCCATTAATTGGCGGACGTTTTAGCATCGTATTTTTATACAACTTTTTTTATAAACAATACAAATTTTATACAAATTTTTTATAAACCATTTTTGGATATGTCGGGTCAGGCAGCAGCCACAGCATAAATTCAATATAAATTTAACATATATATATAAATGTAATAATTTAGTCGCATGCCGACTCTTCTCGGCCGCTCGACTTTATTCTATCTTTCTCATTAAGTTAACGAGCTTTCGCCCGTCCTATTCTAAAAGGCGGCCCCACTTGTACTCTCTATATCGGTGCGTACGCATTCTAAATCTGAGCTTTCTGGCACTCCATCTCATATGCGAATAAATAAACATTTTATAACGTTGTGAAACAGATAATTCCTTTTTTTTATTATTTTGGAAAAAAGGAAAATTCATTGAATAGGCTCAATGACCAAACATTGGTGACCCCGACGTGATCTAATTAATAAAAATTATAATTATAAATTATAATTAATAAAATAAATAAAGCAATTCCACGAGCATAAAACAGTGCGAACATACCCGTTTCTGTTTTTGCGGTGTATTAACATATGTATGTGCATTTTTTAACATAAACGGCTCACAGTGTATCAGTGAAACAATTATTTTGTATTTATACATAAATCATTTAATAATATAAATAAATACAATACATACAATTGTTATCCGGTCCGCCAACATACATACATACATACATAGACGCGATCCACTTGCAAGTGCATTCGACTCACACAAGCGTTCATATATATATACATTCCACAACACAGTGTACTGTTCTGAGCGCACAGTGGGATAAATCGTGTTCGCTGCGCTCAAATATAATTAAATATAATAAAATAAGCAAGAACTATATTTTTGGACCCAAAATTAATTTGTGCGTGTTTTTACCTAAACTGAGCGTTTCTCAATTATAACCCACTCCATCTCGGAGTATGATTTTAAAATACAAGGCAAAGGGTATCCTCCAGGATTTGAAGAGGATCCAAGCCGCCCTGCAGCCAATGTCAAAGGTGGAGGATGCTATGCTCCATGTCCGTCACGGCCTGTTGGTCGCCATGTACGAGAATTTTAAGGCCATCCACGGGGAGCTTGCATGCGATAGACAGTGTCTGAGCTTGTAGCTACGATGCATGCCAAAATCCGGCACGAGACGTCGTTGCGCTCTGCTCGAATTGCTGCCCATTCCACCCTTGCCAGCGGAGTTTCCAGGGTTCAGGTGGAACCAGCGCTCAGTCGGAGTTTTCAAGCCTTGCCTCCTCTTCCTCTTCCTACTTTTAGCGGAGGATATTCAGAGTGGGCTGAGTTTCATTCGGTCTTTTCGACGATCGTAGGCTGCAATCTTTATATAAGTAAGGTGGAACAGTTTCAGAGGTTGCGTCTTGTCTTCGGGACTCCGCTTTAGAGGCAGTCCGTTCCTTTGAAATCTTCGAGGAGAATTATGATGTCGCAGTGCAGCTTTTGGAGAATCGATTTAATAACCGTCGGTTGATATTTCAGTCTCATGTGAACGAGATTCTGAGCCTCAATCTATTGGAAGGTGACTCAGTGGCAGCGCTTCGAGGGCTGTCCGATAAGTTCAATGCCCATATGCGAGCCTTAAAAAATTTGGGGATGACAGTTCAGATCGCCGGTCAGACCGCCGCTTACGCGCCGGGCACTCAGGTGGGAAGACGTAGAGTACAGTAGAGCATCCTTTATTATTACTAATTCATCTGTACGTGGCAGTGTCGGGCATTTGCGACACAGGCTTCACGACAGACGGATTCTCTGTTGATGTGCTCCTACGATCCTATTGCTCTGAATATTCGGCCCTCGTCAACGCTGTAATCGCCACCAACTTCATGGACCTCCAGCATAGTTTTAGCTTGGATGTCTCTAGCTGGAATTGGTTTTGTTAATAAATAAGTAATACAATTAACCAGAAACCCTCAATGAATAAATAAAACACACAATAAACATTTTATAAACCACACGCTCTCGATGACAGAAACGAAGTGGAGTAAAATATCAAGAGGACAAGATATCAACAAATAGGCGAGAAACAAGGAACACATTTTTAGTGTGTATACGCTTGCTACATCCTTACACAAATTTCAATACGCCGCCTCAAAAGTTACATTGATTATCACTTCGATTCTTGACATGAGTTTGTGCTTTAATTTTAATTAGTATCTTCATTTCTTTCAAATCTTCATATATTCATTTAATTCTGGGGATACATTAGGTCCAGCATTTGCTGCAAGAGTTGGGAAACCCGAACTAAAACCGAGTAAAAACCCAACTAGACCAAAAAAAATATTAACATAAGTAACATAACTTATTTTTGTTATTTAGATAACAAAATAAGTTCCATAAGTTTGGAATTAATAACAAAAAAAAACTTTTTTTTGCAGATCTGTGGGAATATACTTTACACAAATTAGTTTTCTTTCAATTTGCTCTCTTTTAAAATGATATTTAATGTCTATGTGCTTTGTTCTCTTATGGCAAGTAGAATTATTTGCAATACTTATACAACCCTTGTTGTAGATTAATCTCATTTATTAGTGACTTAAGCCAAAGAGCTTCTCTTACACCTTCAAACAAGGCCATGTATTCAGCTTCAGTAGATGAAGCAGCAACTGACTTTTGCTTCATGGTACTCCATGAAATCAAACAACTTTCAAACATTTTAAATAAATACCCAGTGGTACTTCTTCTGTCAGTTTCATTTCCAGCCCAATCGGAATCTACATATCCTGTAAGAATACTATTAAAATTAGTTTCTTTCTTGAATCTTAGCTTGAGATTAACAGTTCCCTTCAGATATCTAAGAACTCTCTTAAGGCATTGCCATAGTTCCTTATTGTTGTTGTTTGCATACCTGCTTAGAATACTTATTGAAGTACTTAAGTCAGGCCGTGTACATAACATTATGTACATCAAACAACCAACCAAATTTCTACATGGTGCATCACATAGTTCTTCCGATTGCAGAGCCGTATAGTCCAACTTACTTGGGAGGGGAGTACTAACTGAATTACAATCTTCCATATTACATTTTCTCAATACTCTTTTAATATATGCTGATTGACTAAAACAAATCTCTCCATCAGATCTGTCAATTTTTATGCCAATAAAGTGTCTAATTTCCCGTAAGTCGGTCATTTGAAACTTATCATGAAGATAAGATTTAAATTTTGACATTGTATCTGATTTACTTGTTGCAATTACTATATCATCTACATATAACAGGATATATATATTTTTCGAAATATCTCCCTTATCCAAAATATAAATACACCTATCAACTCCTAAGTTTTGAAATCCAACATCCTTCAATACACTTTCAAAGACTTCGAACCAACATCTAGCAGCTTGCTTAAGGCCATATATAGCTTTATTAAGCTTACACACTTTCTTCTCATAAGAATGATTCAGGCCTTTTGGAACATTCATGTAGATTTCATCCTTTAGAGTTCCATTTAAAAATGCGGTTTTTACATCCATATGATGAACCATTAAATCATGTTGATTTGAAAGTGCCAACAAAAATCTAAAACTGGAAATTCGTGCAACTGGTGCAAATGTCTCATCGTAATCAGTCATATATTCTTGAGTGAAACCCCGCGCTACCAGTCTAGCTTTGTACTTTACTAAGTTCCCAAACTCATCTTTTTTAATACTAAATACCCATTTGCAATCAACTATGTTTTTATTATCTGGCTTATGCACTAAGGTCCAAGTATTATTTTGAAAATGAGATCTAAGTTCATCCTGTATAGCATTTTCCCAGAAAGATCTGTCCTCACGAAACTTAATCTCTTCAAAAGTATTAGGAATATCATCTAAGCATGTTTGAGTATTCATAAGACATCTTTCTAAAAATCGATATGATAATTTGGGTTTACTTTTAATTCTTTCACTGCGTCTGATTTCTTCTTCCTTTTTATTTTTTGTTAATTTATCACCAGTTTCAACGACTGGATCGGCATTCTCAAGATATGTGGAATTTTCATTGAGTTGCTCATTTAACTCAGAATCAACAGATTCATTATTTTTCACCAAAGGAAAATCCAACTCTTCATTCTCTTTAGTTAAAGATTCATTATTTTGTTCAACAGTATTACTTTGAACATCCGAATCTTTTCCATGTAAAACTTTTGATTTTAGCATGTTTATTTCATCCACCACAACATCTCTTGCTATCATAAATTTCCTCGATTCCTCATTCCATAATTTATAACCATTTGGTTCATATCCAACAAGTATAGCTTTAATTGACCTTTCGTCAAACTTTCTTTTTTGTACTTTATTCAATGCATATACCGTCGAACCAAAAATCTTCAGATATTTTAACATTGGCTTTTTGTTATGCCACATCTCAAATGGTGTTTTATTTATCTTTTGCAATGCTCTACTTGGGGCTCTGTTAATTAAATAGGTTGATGTTAAAACAGCCTCACCCCAAAAATGTTTATTAAGTTTAGCACCATTGATCATAGATCGAGCCTTTTCGGTGATAGTTCGTATCATCCGTTCTGATACACCATGCCTTTTTCAACACAGAAATCACGCATTTCATCAGAAAGATATTCCCTTCCATTATCGATATACAAATTCACAATTTTTAAATTTTTTTGGGTGTTATTGGGCCACAAACATCGGAATGGACAACAAACAAAGATCGTGTAATATTTTCCTTATTTTTAAATTTTTGAAACTTTAATCTAGATTGCTTGCCATTTATACAAGCCTCGCATAATTCATGATTTAAATCTATATTGCTTAAAATATTAGTATCTTCAAAAAGACTATTTCGCTTTATTTCTAAAAATTTTCCTACGCTTATGTGACCTAATCTTTCATGCCATAATCGATACTCAGCACTATTTGAAATTTTAGACATACATACTTTACTGTTTAATTGAAATTTTATAATAGGTACATTGAACTCACAGATTCCATTAAAAACCAATTTACCATCCTTGGATACTTTTACACCTCCAGGATTAAATTCAATGGTCATACCTGCATCCTGCATTTTCTTTACCGATAGTAGGTTGTGTGGAATATCCTTGCAATACAAAACGCTTTGCAAGGTGATTTGGTTTCCGCAGCTGGTAATATTGACAACTCCTTTGGCTGTAGCGTAGATAAACTCTCCGCGTTTGGCAATCTCGATGGGCATATTTGATTGCAAATGGTCATATTTGGAGAAAAATGCTGTGTCATTTATTAGGTGGTCTGATGCTCCTGAGTTTAGTATAAACTCAGCCTCGTTTGTATTTGAATTGGAAATTGCATTTCTCAACATGAAGACAAAACTACGCTCTGGTTGGGTTGCTGCTGCTGTTGCCATCTGAGCCTGCCCTTCCTTTCTTTTGTTTACGTTAGAATTCTGATTTAGCTGTCTTTTCAAAAAGAAGCAATCCTTCTTTAAATGTCCTAGCTTACCACATTGAAAACATTTTGGTTTCGGTTTGAAACTTGGCTTGAACAATTTTTTCTTAAACTTTTGCATTGGATTATTGTTAGATTTTGCATCTTTGAACTCCTTGTTACCTACTGCTTGCAAGACTTTAGTACTCGTATCCTTACTAATATTCCGAAGCTTTATTTCTTGGTCAAGAAGTCGTGTTTTTACAAAAGCCAATGTCAAGTTATCTTCTGATAGAGTCTCTATTGCCGTTATAACACCATCATAACTGGGTGGAAGAGTTAGAAGTAAATGGGAAATTTTATCCATATCATCTAATTTTGCTCCTGATGCGATAAGTTCGGTAATGAGGTCATCAAATGAATTAAAAAGATTCAGGAGTGAAGTGTCACCTTTTAACTCCATGGCTAAAAGTTTTTTTCGCAGAGATAGTTTGATGCCAAGCTTCTTCTCTCGTAAATTGCATCTAAATTTGCAAAAATCTGATTAGCAGTGCTCTCACTGTTAGTGAAAGATAGAAATGCATCACTTAGGTATTCAATTATTAAACCTTTTGCATTTCGTTCTGCCTTTTTTATCTCATCAGTCACTTTTTCATGCGTTTCATCTATAACCTTCAGAAGATCTATAACCTTCTAAACTTCCATATTGAATATTTCTCACCGTCAAACGGTTTGATATTTCTTTTCCCTTTATCCATTGTAAGATTCTATCACACAAAAGCAAATTTCACAGCCACAATTTCCAGCAACTTCTTACAGCAATAACGTTTCTCAACAGTAGCACTATCTTGTAACACCGTCCTGCCGCTACGTGGTGATTTGCGGCTAATTTGTCAAAGCGTTTCCAGAAAAAAAAAACTCGCGAATTGATTAAATGTATATAGGTATGCTTTACTTATTCACTGTAGTTGTTTCTGGGCCCATAACCTATTGGTTTTGTTAATAAATAAGTAATACAATTAAGGATTAACCAGAACCCTCAATGAATAAATAAAACACACAATAAAGATTTTATAAACCACACGCTCTCAATGCCAGAAACGAAGTGAAGTAAAATGTCAAGAGAACAAGATATCAACAAATAGGCGAGAAACAAGGAACACATTAATAGTGTGTATACACTTGCTACATCCTTACATTCAAGTGAATATATAGCATAACTGTCTATGTTACTTTTGCATATTTGAATACGCAAATTTCAATAGATATAGTTGGCCGATCCTTATGAAATTCGACAAATCAGATTTTTTTTCCCAAAATTGAATCTGTACCAAATCCCATCTTTCTAACTTAAAAAACAACAAAGTTATGCCAATTTCGATCGTTCTATGACAGCTATAGGATATAGTCGGCCGATCCTTATGAAATACACACAAGGTATTTTGGTCAAATATAACATGTGTGGAAAGTCTCAACCCTCCAACTTAAAAAACACCAAAGTTATGGCATTTCCGATCAATCAGTTATATGGCAGCTATAGGATATAGCTGACCGATCCCGGCCGTTCAGACTTATATACTGCCTGCAAAGGAAAGAAGGGTGTGTGCAAAGTTTCAACTCGATAGCTTTAAAACTGAGAGACTAGTTTAGTTAGTGCGTAGAAACAGACAGACGGACAGACGGACATGCTCATATCGACTCAGGAGGTGATCCTGATCAAGAATATATATACTTTATAGGGTCGGAGATGTCTCCTTCACTGCGTTGCACACTTTTGACCAAAATTATAATACCCTCTGCAAGGGTATAATGACCTTATTAATAAATAAAACCATTATGACAACAAAAGAAACAAATAAAATATTTAGAAATAACGCATTAAGAATTTTTATCTCAGGTTTGAACGGATCGATTTCAGAAACCCTGTTCTCACTAAATCCAACTGATCTTCCTAATGCTCTAGCAAAAGTTCAAGAGCTTGAGTCAAATAATTTTAGAGCTCAATTTGCTAACAGATATTATGGTTTTCAGACTGAGACAAATAAACAAGCCAATTTCTTGAGGTTCAATCCAGCCCAACAAAAACCAAATTACAATAAACCACGGGCAGGTTATCAATGGGTGAACCATCAAAACCAAAATTGGCCTCATCGTAATAATCATGATCATAATAATTTCCAAAGGCAAAATTTCCAAGGTCAACAAAAAGAAGAACCAATGGAAATAGATCCATCAATCCAAATTCTTAATAGATTTAAATGGCAATCGAATAATTTCCGTCAAGGGAATTATGCAGCCCAAACCCAAGAACGTCCGTATTTTAATCATCCAAATCAACAAAATTTTGGTCGTCCGAATAATACTTTCCAACAAAATCAAAATGGTCCAAATTTTCCGATAAAAAGGTTACATGAGGGAACAGTAAATCATCCACAAAATAAAACAATGAAAGTGAACAACTTACAAGAAGATTGTTTTTTAGAAGAAGGACAGGAACAAACCTACCTTATTTAGTACGAATCAACAAAAAATATAACATAGAATTTATAGTGTTAATTGATACAGGCGCAACAGCTTGTTACGTTAATAGCAGAATATTTTAAAATAAAAACGAACTTCCAATACACAAGAGAGTATCAACGGTCAATGGATGCTCGATAATAAAATATTATCTAATAATAACAATTTTTAATACCAAATACATCTTTTATAAAATCGAAGGGTTAGAAACTGACTTGCTAGTCGGCTATAACTTACTGAAAAAAATAGGAGCAATAATAGACACGAAAAGAGGTGTCATTTGCTATTATGGGAAAGAGGAAAAGTTACTTTTTCATAATAAAGTGTGTGACGAAAAAGCTTCGCACACCGAGGAAAAAAGTAATCATTCTCTAAATGAATTCATGATTAACAAATATTTCAACAAGATAAAAGAATCAAAATCAGATTCAGTCAAGGTTGAAATAAACAGCACAAAGTCCGACGCTTCAAGTGATAATGTTTCTATTAAAACTCATGGTACTAATATTTAAGATTTGACTTCAATTTCTCAAGCTTCAGTTACAAACGATAAAATAAATAATATTCAATTAAAACCGGAGAACCAAATGGAAAAACTCCGAGAAATAATTATAGAACATATAAAAGAGGAACACTCGAAAATAAACATGCAAATCCCGTTCAGAACCGATATCAGAGGTGAAATAAACCTTGAGCACGACAGACCAATATATAGTAAGCAGTATCCTTATGCCCAATCGGTGGCAGAATTCGTGAATAAAGAAATTAAAAGAATGTTGGATGAAAATATAATTCGACCCAGCAGGAGGCCATGTATTCAGCTTCAGTAGATGAAGCAGCAACTGACTTTTGCTTCATGGTACTCCATGAAATCAAACAACTTTCAAACATTTTAAATAAATACCCAGTGGTACTTCTTCTGTCAGTTTCATTTCCAGCCCAATCGGAATCTACATATCCTGTAAGAATACTATTAAAATTAGTTTCTTTCTTGAATCTTAGCTTGAGATTAACAGTTCCCTTCAGATATCTAAGAACTCTCTTAAGGCATTGCCATAGTTCCTTATTGTTGTTGTTTGCATACCTGCTTAGAATACTTATTGAAGTACTTAAGTCAGGCCGTGTACATAACATTATGTACATCAAACAACCAACCAAATTTCTACATGGTGCATCACATAGTTCTTCCGATTGCAGAGCCGTATAGTCCAACTTACTTGGGAGGGGAGTACTAACTGAATTACAATCTTCCATATTACATTTTCTCAATACTCTTTTAATATATGCTGATTGACTAAAACAAATCTCTCCATCAGATCTGTCAATTTTTATGCCAATAAAGTGTCTAATTTCCCGTAAGTCGGTCATTTGAAACTTATCATGAAGATAAGATTTAAATTTTGACATTGTATCTGATTTACTTGTTGCAATTACTATATCATCTACATATAACAGGATATATATATTTTTCGAAATATCTCCCTTATCCAAAATATAAATACACCTATCAACTCCTAAGTTTTGAAATCCAACATCCTTCAATACACTTTCAAAGACTTCGAACCAACATCTAGCAGCTTGCTTAAGGCCATATATAGCTTTATTAAGCTTACACACTTTCTTCTCATAAGAATGATTCAGGCCTTTTGGAACATTCATGTAGACTTCATCCTTTAGAGTTCCATTTAAAAATGCGGTTTTTACATCCATATGATGAACCATTAAATCATGTTGATTTGAAAGTGCCAACAAAAATCTAAAACTGGAAATTCGTGCAACTGGTGCAAATGTCTCATCGTAATCAGTCATATATTCTTGAGTGAAACCCCGCGCTACCAGTCTAGCTTTGTACTTTACTAAGTTCCCAAACTCATCTTTTTTAATACTAAATACCCATTTGCAATCAACTATGTTTTTATTATCTGGCTTATGCACTAAGGTCCAAGTATTATTTTGAAAATGAGATCTAAGTTCATCCTGTATAGCATTTTCCCAGAAAGATCTGTCCTCACGAAACTTAATCTCTTCAAAAGTATTAGGAATATCATCTAAGCATGTTTGAGTATTCATAAGACATCTTTCTAAAAATCGATATGATAATTTGGGTTTACTTTTAATTCTTTCACTGCGTCTGATTTCTTCTTCCTTTTTATTTTTTGTTAATTTATCACCAGTTTCAACGACTGGATTGGCATTCTCAAGATATGTGGAATTTTCATTGAGTTGCTCATTTAACTCAGAATCAACAGATTCATTATTTTCCACCAAAGGAAAATCCAACTCTTCATTCTCTTTAGTTAAAGATTCATTATTTTGTTCAACAGTATTACTTTGAACATCCGAATCTTTTCCATGTAAAACTTTTGATTTTAGCATGTTTATTTCATCCACCACAACATCTCTTGCTATCATAAATTTCCTCGATTCCTCATTCCATAATTTATAACCATTTGGTTCATATCCAACAAGTATAGCTTTAATTGACCTTTCGTCAAACTTTCTTTTTTGTACTTTATTCAATGCATATACCGTCGAACCAAAAATCTTCAGATATTTTAACATTGGCTTTTTGTTATGCCACATCTCAAATGGTGTTTTATTTATCTTTTGCAATGCTCTACTTGGGGCTCTGTTAATTAAATAGGTTGATGTTAAAACAGCCTCACCCCAAAAATGTTTATTAAGTTTAGCACCATTGATCATAGATCGAGCCTTTTCGGTGATAGTTCGTATCATCCGTTCTGATACACCATGCCTTTTTCAACACAGAAATCACGCATTTCATCAGAAAGATATTCCCTTCCATTATCGATATACAAATTCACAATTTTTAAATTTTTTTGGGTGTTATTGGGCCACAAACATCGGAATGGACAACAAACAAAGATCGTGTAATATTTTCCTTATTTTTAAATTTTTGAAACTTTAATCTAGATTGCTTGCCATTTATACAAGCCTCGCATAATTCATGATTTAAATCTATATTGCTTAAAATATTAGTATCTTCAAAAAGACTATTTCGCTTTATTTCTAAAAATTTTCCTACGCTTATGTGACCTAATCTTTCATGCCATAATCGATACTCAGCACTATTTGAAATTTTAGACATACATACTTTACTGTTTAATTGAAATTTTATAATAGGTACATTGAACTCACAGATTCCATTAAAAACCAATTTACCATCCTTGGATACTTTTACACCTCCAGGATTAAATTCAATGGTCATACCTGCATCCTGCATTTTCTTTACCGATAGTAGGTTGTGTGGAATATCCTTGCAATACAAAACGCTTTGCAAGGTGATTTGGTTTCCGCAGCTGGTAATATTGACAACTCCTTTGGCTGTAGCGTAGATAAACTCTCCGCGTTTGGCAATCTCGATGGGCATATTTGATTGCAAATGGTCATATTTGGAGAAAAATGCTGTGTCATTTATTAGGTGGTCTGATGCTCCTGAGTTTAGTATAAACTCAGCCTCGTTTGTATTTGAATTGGAAATTGCATTTCTCAACATGAAGACAAAACTACGCTCTGGTTGGGTTGCTGCTGCTGTTGCCATCTGAGCCTGCCCTTCCTTTCTTTTGTTTACGTTAGAATTCTGATTTAGCTGTCTTTTCAAAAAGAAGCAATCCTTCTTTAAATGTCCTAGCTTACCACATTGAAAACATTTTGGTTTCGGTTTGAAACTTGGCTTGAACAATTTTTTCTTAAACTTTTGCATTGGATTGTTGTTAGATTTTGCATCTTTGAACTCCTTGTTACCTACTGCTTGCAAGACTTTAGTACTCGTATCCTTACTAATATTCCGAAGCTTTATTTCTTGGTCAAGAAGTCGTGTTTTTACAAAAGCCAATGTCAAGTTATCTTCTGATAGAGTCTCTATTGCCGTTATAACACCATCATAACTGGGTGGAAGAGTTAGAAGTAAATGGGAAATTTTATCCATATCATCTAATTTTGCTCCTGATGCGATAAGTTCGGTAATGAGGTCATCAAATGAATTAAAAAGATTCAGGAGTGAAGTGTCACCTTTTAACTCCATGGCTAAAAGTTTTTTTCGCAGAGATAGTTTGATGCCAAGCTTCTTCTCTCGTAAATTGCATCTAAATTTGCAAAAATCTGATTAGCAGTGCTCTCACTGTTAGTGAAAGATAGAAATGCATCACTTAGGTATTCAATTATTAAACCTTTTGCATTTCGTTCTGCCTTTTTTATCTCATCAGTCACTTTTTCATGCGTTTCATCTATAACCTTCAGAAGATCATGCTCTTCCAGCAACGCTCTCATTCTAAACTTCCATATTGAATATTTCTCACCGTCAAACGGTTTGATATTTCTTTTCCCTTTATCCATTGTAAGATTCTATCACACAAAAGCAAATTTCACAGCCACAATTTCCAGCAACTTCTTACAGCCATAACGTTTCTCAACAGTAGCACTATCTTGTAACACCGTCCTGCCGCTACGTGGTGATTTGCGGCTAATTTGTCAAAGCGTTTCCAGAAAAAAAAAACTCGCGAATTGATTAAATGTATATAGGTATGCTTTACTTATTCACTGTAGTTGTTTCTGGGCCCATAACCTATTGGTTTTGTTAATAAATAAGTAATACAATTAAGGATTAACCAGAACCCTCAATGAATAAATAAAACACACAATAAAGATTTTATAAACCACACGCTCTCAATGCCAGAAACGAAGTGAAGTAAAATGTCAAGAGGACAAGATATCAACAAATAGGCGAGAAACAAGGAACACATTAATAGTGTGTATACACTTGCTACATCCTTACATTCAAGTGAATATATAGCATAACTATCTATGTTACTTTTGCATATTTGAATAGGCAAATTTCAATAGATATAGTTGGCCGATCCTTATGAAATTCGACAAATCAGATTTTTTTTCCCAAAATTGAATCTGTACCAAATCCCATCTTTCTAACTTAAAAAACAACAAAGTTATGCCAATTTCGATCGTTCTATGACAGCTATAGGATATAGTCGGCCGATCCTTATGAAATACACACAAGGTATTTTGGTCAAATATAACATGTGTGGAAAGTCTCAACCCTCCAACTTAAAAAACACCAAAGTTATGGCATTTCCGATCAATCAGTTATATGGCAGCTATAGGATATAGTCGACCGATTCAGACTTATATACTGCCTGCAAAGGAAAGAAGGGTGTGTGCAAAGTTTCAACTCGATAGCTTTAAAACTGAGAGACTAGTTTAGTTAGTGCGTAGAAACAGACAGACGGACAGACGGACATGCTCATATCGACTCAGGAGGTGATCCTGATCAAGAATATATATACTTTATAGGGTCGGAGATGTCTCCTTCACTGCGTTGCACACTTTTGACCAAAATTATAATACCCTCTGCAAGGGTATAATGACCTTATTAATAAATAAAACCATTATGACAACAAAAGAAACAAATAAAATATTTAGAAATAACGCATTAAGAATTTTTATCTCAGGTTTGAACGGATCGATTTCAGAAACCCTGTTCTCACTAAATCCAACTGATCTTCCTAATGCTCTAGCAAAAGTTCAAGAGCTTGAGTCAAATAATTTTAGAGCTCAATTTGCTAACAGATATTATGGTTTTCAGACTGAGACAAATAAACAAGCCAATTTCTTGAGGTTCAATCCAGCCCAACAAAAACCAAATTACAATAAACCACGGGCAGGTTATCAATGGGTGAACCATCAAAACCAAAATTGGCCTCATCGTAATAATCATGATCATAATAATTTCCAAAGGCAAAATTTCCAAGGTCAACAAAAAGAAGAACCAATGGAAATAGATCCATCAATCCAAATTCTTAATAGATTTAAATGGCAATCGAATAATTTCCGTCAAGGGAATTATGCAGCCCAAACCCAAGAACGTCCGTATTTTAATCATCCAAATCAACAAAATTTTGGTCGTCCGAATAATACTTTCCAACAAAATCAAAATGGTCCAAATTTTCCGATAAAAAGGTTACATGAGGGAACAGTAAATCATCCACAAAATAAAACAATGAAAGTGAACAACTTACAAGAAGATTGTTTTTTAGAAGAAGGACAGGAACAAACCTACCTTATTTAGTACGAATCAACAAAAAATATAACATAGAATTTATAGTGTTAATTGATACAGGCGCAACAGCTTGTTACGTTAATAGCAGAATATTTTAAAATAAAAACGAACTTCCAATACACAAGAGAGTATCAACGGTCAATGGATGCTCGATAATAAAATATTATCTAATAATAACAATTTTTAATACCAAATACATCTTTTATAAAATCGAAGGGTTAGAAACTGACTTGCTAGTCGGCTATAACTTACTGAAAAAAATAGGAGCAATAATAGACACGAAAAGAGGTGTCATTTGCTATTATGGGAAAGAGGAAAAGTTACTTTTTCATAATAAAGTGTGTGACGAAAAAGCTTCGCACACCGAGGAAAAAAGTAATCATTCTCTAAATGAATTCATGATTAACAAATATTTCAACAAGATAAAAGAATCAAAATCAGATTCAGTCAAGGTTGAAATAAACAGCACAAAGTCCGACGCTTCAAGTGATAATGTTTCTATTAAAACTCATGGTACTAATATTTAAGATTTGACTTCAATTTCTCAAGCTTCAGTTACAAACGATAAAATAAATAATATTCAATTAAAACCGGAGAACCAAATGGAAAAACTCCGAGAAATAATTATAGAACATATAAAAGAGGAACACTCGAAAATAAACATGCAAATCCCGTTCAGAACCGATATCAGAGGTGAAATAAACCTTGAGCACGACAGACCAATATATAGTAAGCAGTATCCTTATGCCCAATCGGTGGCAGAATTCGTGAATAACGAAAATTAAAAGAATGTTGGATGAAAATATAATTCGACCCAGCAGGAGCCCATATAATTCTCCAGTGCTTGTAGTGCCAAAACAAGGTTATAATGAAGACGGCACTCCAAAATTAAGACTTGTCATCGACTTTAAAAATTAAATGAAAATACAATTCCTGATAGATACCCAATGCAGGACCCAAGCGTTATTTTAGCCAATCTAGGAAAAGCGAAATTTTTTTCTACAATTGATTTGGAATCGGGATTCTACTTATGAGAGAATCCGACATAGAAAAAAACGCCTTTTTCTATAAATAACGGAAAATATAAATATCTGAGAATGCCTTTCGGGTTAACAAATGCCCCAAGAATTTTCCAACGAGCCATGGATGATATACTAAGAGATCAAGTAGGAAAAATCTGTCACGTCTATATGGACGATATTATAATCTTTTCAAATTCATTAGAAGATCATTATACCGATCTAGCAAAAATAGTTAACATTTTATTAGAAGCAAACATGAAAATAGAAAAATCAAAATTTTTTTTAAAAGAGACAAGCTTCCTTGGTTACGTAGTTTCACACAACGTGATTAAAACGGACCCAGAAAAAATAGCAGCAATTCAAAAATACCCAATACCAAAAAATATTAGGGAACTCAGAAGTTTCCTTGGGTTAACAAGCTACTATTGAAAATTTGTCCGCAATTATGCTTTTATAGCGAAACCATTGACCACGTATCTAGGAGGCCAAAATGGAAAAATATCAAAAAATATGTCCAAAAAAATGTTAATACAGTTAGATGATGCAGCCATAAAAGCGTTTAACGAACTTAAACAAAATTTATTAAATCAAATTGAATTAGTCCAACCAGATTATAGTAAAAGATTCATTCTAACAACAGACGCTTCAAACGTAGCATTAGGGGCCGTGCTATCACAAAAGGGCAAACCAATAACTTTTATATCAAAGACCCTAAATAAAACCGAACAAGCATATGCAACTAATAAAAAGGAATTATTAGCTATAGTTTGGGCATTAAAGAATCTCAGAAATTATTTATACGGAGTAGTAGGAATAGAAATACATACAGATCATCAACCATTAGCTTATTCTATATCCGACAAAAACCCAAACATAGAAATGAAACGGTGATATTCTTTTATACAAAGCTTTACTCCAATTATTAAATATCAACCAGGGACAACAAATGTCGTGGCAGACGCTTTGTCAAGATTACAGATTAATAATCTAACGGAAACGGATCTATCAGATAATGGATCAGAGGGTAACACAATTCATTCCGCAGAAAGCAGTTTTGAAAATGAAATCGAAGAAACAAAAAAGCCACTGAATCAATTGAAAATTCAACTCTTAATCACAACTGGAAGATTCACTATTCACGAATCAATAAACATATTCAATAACACAAGACATATTATTGAATATTGCACTCCAGAAAATTTAATCACAATTTTGAGAGAATATATTCAACCAAATGTAACTGTAGGTCTCCACTGTACACCAGAAGATCTTTATATTAAACAAAAACCTTTAAAAGACAACTTCGTAAATAAATTTCTTTTTACAAGAATTTTTGTCCAAGACGTAGAGAACGATGAAGATAATGCTGTAATTATTGAAGAGACTCATTGCCGCGCTCACAGAGGTTTAGATGAAAATTACAAACAAATAAATAGGCTGTATTATTGGCCACAATTGTTTATAAAACTCAAAGAATATATAAAAAACTGTACAATATGCAACCAAAACAAATATAATAGACATTCAATAGAAATACCAATAGGCGAAGCTCCCATACCAGTTAATGAAGGTGAAAATCTTCATATCGATATATTTTACGCAGATAAAAAAATGTTCCTCACTTGCATCGACGCATACTCAAAGTTTCTAACAGTAAAAGAAATTGAAAATAAATCTAATATTGAGAATAAAGTTTTAGATCTCTTACAACATTATCCGTTAGCAAAGATAGTTATTACGGACAATGAACCAAGTTTCACATCAGCACAATTCAGATCATTCATAAGTAGAAGTGGTCTAGTAATACATTTCGCTGATCCAAGGCACAGCACTTCGAATGGGCAAATTGAAAGAGCACATTTAACACTTACAGAAATTGCTAGGTGCATCAAAGACGAATATAATCATACAGATTATTCAGAAATAATTATAAGAGCTGCTCAAAAATATAATCAAAGTATTCACTCGGTGACTAATGAAAAACCGTCTGACATTTTATACAATAAAATAAATCATAACAAAATTCCAGTTATGCTACAACAGGCTCAAACTAATATGCTGAGTACCCATAACAAAGACAAAAAAGAAAAAACATATAATGTAGGAGAGATAATATACGAGAAAAAATATGGGGAGAGAAATAAATTAAATCCAAGATACAAAAAACAAGTAGTTAGGTTAGGTTAGGTTAGGGCGGTGATGCAAGGGGGTCATAGAATACCCCCTCACTTCCACTTGAGCCGCAAGGGCTCCTTGTGCTGCCGCTGGAGCAAGGGTTTCACCGAGATGCTACCCCCCCCCCCCCCCTTCCTGTCTACCAGGGTGCGTATAAATGCCTAGACTTCCTATGGCGGCCCATGGTCCCAGCCTGCTTTTTTTATGAAGGCAACCAGTCCGCGTGGAGAGATCTCTGAGAGATCGCTAAGGTCCGAGAGTTCTTCGGACCCGAAGTGTTTGAGCCTGCTGCGTCCGAGTGCCGGGCAGTGGCATAAGATGTGCGATACCGATTCTACCTCCTCTTCATCCCTGCAGCTCCTGCAGAAATCATTGTGGGGGACTGCAAGCCTGGCCGCGTGCTCGCCTATCAGCCAGTGCCCAGTGATTGCCCCAATCGCTAGGCTGCATTCCGGTCTAGTCAGAGCAATGAGTCTAGCCGATCTTTTCTGAGAGCGTGTCGGCCAGATCAAACGTGATGTTTTACAGGTCTGGAGATTATTCCATTTCCTATTGGCTGCCAGGTCGAAAAACTCCCTGCACTTTAGCCTGCAAGTAGCCAAGGGTATGCCTACAAGTTCTTTCTCTGCCCTAGCTAGTTCATCTGCAGCACAGTTTCCCTCGTGGTCCCTGTGACCGGGAACCCAGATGAGGTAGATGTCAAGCTGTTCAGCCATCTCGTTGAGAGATCTGCGACAGTCATTGACTGTCCTGGAGTTGGATGAGAATCCGTCAAGTGCCTTGAGCGCTGCTTGACTATCTAGGAAGATACATATTGTACCCCGATTTCCCCTTAGAGCTGGGGATTCAAGTGCTTCCTTAATGGCTACTACTTCAGCCTGGAACACACTGCAGTGGTCAGGGAGTCTGAAGGCCTCCTTTAGGCTCAGATGATCGCAAAAATAACCGCCTCACACCTGGCCGTTAAGTTTTGATCCATCTGTATAGATATGAATGGAGCCCTCCGGTCCCGGTATCCGGGCTTCCCATTCCTCCCTCGAGGGGATTAAGACTTTGTAGTTAGTGGTGGGTTGGTCGACGGGCACACAGTAATCCGTACCCCCCTCAGGCATGAAATGTTGTAGGTCCAGTCTGGTATGACCGAAACTATTTTTGCTCCATAGGTTTGCCTCCCGCAGTCTTATTGCTGCCAGAGTAGCTGTCTTTACCCCCATCAGTTCAACTGGTAGTAGGTTAAGTATAGTGTCTAGGGCATCGCTAGGCGTAGTGCGTAGACTTCCTGTCATACAGACTTCCGCCATGCGCTGCATCTTCCTGAACTTTTCCCTGCATGAGAAGTTGTCTAGGGCGGGCCACCAGACAACAACACCATAGAATGGAATTGGTCTGATGATCGCTGTGTATAACCATCTGACCATCTTCGGGGACATTCCCCATTTCAGGCCTACCGCCTTGCGGCAGGTATAGAGTGCTATTGCCGCTTTCTTAGTCCTTTCAGCGGTGTTCAGCTTCCAGTCCAGTTTCCTGTCTAGTGTGATACCTAGGTACTTCGCACTATCACTAAGAGCTAGTGTTTCTCCTAGGAGCTTCGGAAGTCTTAAGTTAGGTATTTTGTACTTCCTGGTGAACAGCACGAGCTCTGTCTTGGATGGGTTGACTCCCAGCCCGTTCTTTTGCGCCCAGGCCGACAGAACTTCGAGCTTCCCTGTCATTAGGTCGCATAGCGTCTGTGGGAATTTCCCCACGAAGGCAATAGCAACAGCGTCCGCGTACGCAATGATCTTACATCAGCCACCCTCTAAGGAACGTAGTAGGCTGTTAACCGCCACGTTCCAGAGTAGTGGTGAGAGTACACCTCCTTGTGGGGTGCCCCTCTTGACGTATCTTCGAATAGTCGAACCTCCAAGCGTAGCCTCGACACTCCTGTTAACCAGGATCTGCCGTATTAGGTGAGTTGATCGATTGTCTATTCCAAGTCCCGTCAGTGCGTCGATTATTGAGCACGGTAGGATGTTGTTGAAGGCCCCTTCTATGTCTAGAAAAGCCACAAGTGCGTATTCCTTAAAATTAATCGCTCGTTCGGCGATCATAGTGATATCGTGCAGGGCTGTTTCTGTTGATCGGCCCCTTTTGTAGGCATGCTGAGAGCATGAGATGTCGTTTGGGTTAATGTTAAGTTGTAGATGGAGACTTAAGAGTCTTTCCATCGTCTTAAGAAGAAAGGAAGACAGACTTATAGGTCTGAAGTCCTTGGGGGTGCAGTGGGATGGTTTCCCCGCCTTGGGTATGAATACAACCTTCGTGCACAGCCATGCCTTTGGTATCATACCAGTAGTGAAGACTGTGCTGAAGATTTTCTTAATCCATTTCCTTAGGTTAATACCGGCTCTGGATAACTGAGCTGGTAGAATACCGTCCGGTCCCGGAGATTTGAAGGGTTTAAAACTGTCCATTGCCCATTTCAGGTTTCTGTCACTAAGTAGGTAGTTGAGCGAGCCCTGATGACCCTGGCTATGCATCACCTGGGTTATTCCTTCCGAAGAGCAACCCGGGAAGTGTGCATTGATAAGGGTCTCCAGGGTTTCCAGGCGAATCTTTCTTAGGCGGGCGGCCTCTGATGTCTCCTGAATGTTGGTGCAGAAATTGGCCCAGGCAACCGTCTTTGCCATGCGCTATTCTTTGTTATATTGCCTAAGTTCAGCTTTATAGGTTACCCACGCCTCGTCTGTGTTGGTACGGTGCGCGTGGTTGAAGGCCCTACGTGCATTTTTTTGTACGGGGCTAAAGACGAGGTCCACCACGGAGGCTTCTTCGATCTGTTGCTACCTATCCTTTTTTTGGGGCAGGCCTTGTGGTAAGCTTTTGCACTAGTCGCAGTAAGCTTGTCTACCATGGCGTTAAGCCCCTCATAGGTCTCGATGGTCTCCGAAGGCGGTTCGCCTAAGGATCTATCTAGTATATTTTTATAGAGCTCCCAGTTTGCCTTTCTAGGATTTCGTACTGCTTGCTTGGTAAAGTTTTCAAAATTTACTACTATCTCAATATAGCGATGGTCTGAAAATGAGTGTTTGTCAAGGACTCTCCAGCTGGTGATTGCATCAGCCAGGGAGTGCGAGAATAATGTGACATCAAGAACCTCCCTTCTGTTCTTGACTACGAAAGTGGGTTCTGAACCTCTGTTACCCACTAAAAGCTTAGAGCTGACTCACCCCTCTCGTTTGTGTCAGTGCTTCCCCACTGACTGTGATGAGCGTTGGCATCGCATCCTATTATTAGGTCGATGTCCTTCCTTTCGCTGTCTTCCACAAGCCGCCTGAGTAGCGAATGGGGTGGAGGTCCTAGGTGGTCGTGACCCATATATGCCGAGCATATTCTTAGATGGCCGTCTGGGCCCTCTATCGATGCGGCTACGTGATCTTCATTGCTGAAATTTGGTAGCAAGAAGGTATTAAGGCTTTTCTTTGCGAGTATGCATGCTCGCTTTTTACCTGTTACATCGGCTGTGTACAGCCTGAAGTCCGACGCCCCCAGACCGAGAATCCTGTCTCCGTGGATCCAGGATTCTTGGATGAGGGCCACGTCAGCTCCATCCTCTGCAAGATGGAGCAGGAGGGCGGCGGAAGCCACCTTACTGTGATGGAGGTTTATCTGCAGGAATGTCAGGGACATCCTTTAGGTTCTCCACCACAGTAACCTCCGCCTCGGTGTCGGAGCCCAGCAAAGAGTCCTCCTCCATGCCGACGCTACCAAGAGCCCTCGCCAGGTCACTCTCCTCTGAGGTGTACCCTTCCAGAATGTCCTCCTCCACATCCGACATTCCTTCTGGGCGGACCTCTTCGGTCGGTTCCCCCGAGTCTAGCTCCTGTGCGTCCATCTCCAAGTCGATGCCTCCAGGTTTACTCTTCGCATCCGACTTGTAGATCCTCACCGCAACGTGCTCGAACCCGTATTTGATACGGCTACCGGCACCCTCCAGGATCTACGCAGTCTCCTCATTAAGAGTGAGGACAACCTGCCTTCTCAGTCCCACTGCTTCCTCCACATTGGCGACCCTCCAGTCCGCCGTAGGGAGTGTGGGATGGCAGATTTTAAGCATGGCCAGAATGGTGTCAGGGTCCGCCGGCTTCTCTGTCAGCCATACGCGGGCCCTCGGTTTGCTGGGGATCTTGTCCCAGTCCACCGCCTCCAATCTGGCTCCTGGGTAGACCTCCCCAAGCGACGCTATCATTCGCTTGTAGAGGCTTACAGACCTCGCATCTTGGCACGCTATCACCTTGATGCTACCCTGGTACCACCCTGCATCTTCGCAGTCCGGTGGGGGTCCTCCGCTCTTGAGCATCTCCTCCATGAAGCGCCCATGCAGCTCATTCACTACCTTACGCCAAAGCTCCTTGGGGATCAGGCCATCTTTGGAGCCATTATCAATGACCCCAATGATGGTCCTGCCCTTGGTAACTTCGGCGAAGGATCTGCTACTCTGTGTCTGCACCTTCTTCTTCTTAGCTAGGGGCGCTCCACCGTCGGTCGACCTCTGCCTTTTCGCACTCTGTGCACTCTCCTTGGCAGAGTCGCCTACTCCTGTCGGCTTTTTTGGGTCCAATCTGGCTCCCGCTCTTGCTGGCTGAAAGTCAGGCAGGATTTCCCTCGCCCACTTTATAATTTCAGCCTGATCGGGATTGGACTCCGCCGATGGGTCTGCCCTCATTAGGATGAAGGCCGCTCTCCTCCTATCTTTATAGGAGCCCTTCCGCTGCAGGGGGCCAGCAGTCGTCGGACCGGGGCCTTCCTTAGGGTTGCCGCCGGTGCGAAAGGAGCTCGATTCAGGGATCTTACCCCCCACACCGTTCGGTGGTCCCATAGTGGGCCCCGTTTTGGGGGTCGGTGCCTTGGCATCTCCCCCGTACACCGGCGCCGCTCGCCTCCGGATGTTGTCCCTCAGTGGGGAGCTTCGCCATCCCAGCATCTCTTTGGCCTCTATCTGCCTTGGAGATTGACGGATCCGAGATCCCATTTCCGGACTTTCTTAGGGAGTTCCGTTCTCCACTGTTTGTTTTTTTTTGTTATAGTGTTATTGTTCATTTTTGGACCCACGAGTAGGCGGGAAGGGGTTCGTCCATCATGACATCAAAAGTCAAAAAAATCCTTTTCTAACTTACAGGTGACAATGATTCTCGCACTACACCTATTTCTGATCATAGTATTAACAACGTCCGAAATTATAAATTATTCAAATCATGACTTCTTCTTTTACAAAGACAGTAAAGATGTCCTAACCTATGACTCTTATGCTGAGTTATTCCATTAGTTTTAATAAAGAAATTATTGAGACAGAATACAACCATATAAAAAATACTAACAATGAGAAATTATATTAAGAAATTTCATACAATTTAAAAACTATTAAATTAATTTTATCACAATTACTCCCATCAAGAACTAAAAGGGGTATTAACGAAATAGGAACTGTGTTAAAATGGTTAGCTGGCACCCCGGACCATGATGATGTTGTGACAATAGAAAACAAAATTAACGATCTTATTGAAAATAATAACAAACAGCAAATTATAAATTCCAAATTGTTTGAGGAAATAAAAACGTTTTCATCTAATTTAAAATCAGTTTTTACAAGTCAGGAATTACCTTTAAGAAAACATCGTTTACACTTGATTACTTATGATTTACAAAATTTAATAGACACAATAACTTTAGCAAAGATTGATGTATTTAATACAAAAATTCTAAACAATGATGATATTGAAGAAATATATAAACATGAATTAAGATCTGTAGTTATTACAGACTTAATGGACATTTCGGAATTTAAAATTGCTTTGCATAAAGAATTATTTATAGTCTATATAAAGTATCCAATTATTAAAAATAGATGCGACATATATTACGCCAGAGCAATTTCCCATAATGATGGAAAATTAATTTTAAGTAATCAAGTTGCAAAATGCGAGGATACATATTACGAAGTAGATAATTTTAAAAATGAACTATTAAATAATTATTGTATATTAAGCAAAGAAAAATTATATTTCACTCGTCTTCTAAACGGTGAAAAATCATTTTGTAATAAAATAAGAGAAAAGAATAAAAAAATAGACATAATTCAAGAAGGTGCCATATTAATAAAAGGAAATAATGTTGTAAATGATTCTTACTTGCAAGGATCATATCTAATAACGTTCAATAGCACCACAATAATGAATAATATATCATATACGAATATAGAAAATAAGATATTAAATTACATTACAGCCCACAATTATAATAATTATAAAATATCCGAATATATTATTTCAAACAATTCGGAACTATCATTTGATAATATAAATACACTAAACCCATTTATTCAAATTAAAAAGACAAGAATACCATTAACACTGATTGTAATAACTTCAACATATTTAATTTGGTTATCAATTTCAAAAATAAGAAAAATTTATGTCACCATAAAACCACGGCTTAAAAATATTTTTCAAAGAAATAATCTGCCAGACATAGAAAAACAAGAAGAAAACATCGTGGCAAAATTAACGGCTCATTTAAACTCCATTTCTGCACCGTCTTTTGAATCGGAACGCTTCAACTTAGAAGGGGGAGTGTTATCCAACCCCTAGCTTAACTAATCTAATACAACATATAAACATAATTTTAAATCACAGAAGCCTCTGCTGGATGAGTCATACCCTGTTTGTCAATCTTCCCCTCATTCGTGTCTGAGAACCAGCAAGCAATTATCCCAGACTAAACATCCAGCTTTAACTGTAAACATATTTCTGAAACTTTTCCACGTATGAGCCAGACTGATAAACAATTGAACCGGCTCGCCGCTGCCAGTCGGAATTTGATATATCTTCCGATCTTATCAGTTTTCACCAATGAGTCAATTATTGCATCAGCCAATTGTCCGTTTCTTTTAATGCCTCTTAGGACAATTTTTTACATTTACAAATAGCCCTTTTTGAGGTTTCTCTCTTAAGCCGAGGTTTGATGGTAAACCGATAAGAATAGCAAAGGCAGTCTTGTCTTGATTGAGTCTTGAATCGGGATCGCACAAAGCCCTAATAAAATCGCGGAGTGAAAAGTGGGTTTAACATTAAAAGTCGGTTTAAGTGAAAGTTTGTTAAAATATAAGAAATAAAATAAAAATTATTTTTTTTTTTTAAATAATTTTTGGAACAAATTTAATTTGCATGCTTTTTACAATATTTTAAATTCTCCACTGATTGGAAAAATTTTCTTTTTATAATATTTATAACAATCTGCCAAATAATGTAGCATCCCTGGTCGTCAATGAATTTAAAAAAAAAGAAAAAGAAATAACGTAAATTTATTGCAAAGCTTTAAGCTTGAACTAAAAGTAAATCATTTAGCATTTAAATTGCGTTTAATGAAATATTTAAGCCTCTTCTATAATACCGAAGCAATGTTTGTGAATTTTAAGATAACTGTATAATTAATGTAGATAATTAAGTGGAATGTTATGAAGTCTAGTATAAGTTAGTTTAGGGCGGAGCGGCAGCGCAAGTAAAGCTCTCATTTGCGCTTTCCCATGAATTCGCCCCGCTTTGCCGCTCTAGATAAGCTAGGCTTAAGTTTTTGTTGATATGAATATATACTCGAATTTATAACGTTGAACAGAGTGCACGCATTTTTCGTTTTTTGCAATAATTTAATTACTACAGCCATCATTCTACAGTCTTTCCGTTTCTCGCGACGAGATAAAATAATCTCAATTAACATTTTGGCGCCCCCGGGAGGACTGTAGTTAATATAATTAAACAAAAAAGCAACAAAAATAGTGACAGTGACACAATACTTATATAAACAATATATAACATGCATATATTAAAAAAAAAAAGAGTTGCTCGCGACGGTTGTGGCAGTGAATTCAAAAATAAAAATTAAAGAATTCTTCGCGTCGCGAAACAAACTTCTCCAATCAACGAGCTGCTACTGATTTGAAAAAAATTGAAAGTTGAGATAAGACAAATTAAAATCCGTCTTGTGCTGGAATATTGCACCCACCTTTCAATTCTTGGCGCATACGTACATAGAAAAAATAGTAGGGCAAAAATAAATAACAACATATATAAAAGTTCTAAAAATTTAATTATAAATATATGTGCTAACATAAATTTGATTGTGCATATTGGTTTTGGTGCATTTTCGTTTTCGCATTTTCTTGATATCAAAATGAAAATTTATTTAATTTAATTCAACAACAAGATAAATCTTTTAATAAAATTTATTTAACAAAAATTTAAATAAAATATTAAATCTTAAATTTGCATTGTTTTCGTTTTTTTTTTTTTTTTATTAAACTTTGCTTTTATTTATTGGATTTTCTCTTAATTTTGAGACTAACAATAAGTTTTCAAATCTTAACATTAACATTTAACTAACAGTAGACTAAGACTACATTCTGGTTGCACGTTCCTCAAGACGGTCGCTGGGTGGGTAGGTCATTGCGACGAAGTCGTGATTGGTTGCTCAACCTTGTTAGACCTCTCGCCAGGTGGTTAGGGTGCAACAATAGCTTGTTAAGGTATTTTTCCTTCTGTTCTGCGATAACATCTTTGACTGGAAGAATGTTTAAGTCGCGATGTATGTTTTCGTTGCGAACGTATCACGGTGCCCCTGTGATTGTTCTCAAGATCTTCGACTGAGCTCGCTGGACTATGTCAATATTGCTATTGCTGGCATTCCCCCATAACTAGGAGCCGTACATCCATATAGGTTTATGTACCGAGTTATACAGCAGGACTTTATATTCAAGGCAAAGGGGAGACCGAGCGTTGATAAGCCAATGAAGGCTGCTGGCTTTTAGCTTTAGATGGGTTCTTTTAGCTTCTAAGTGCCGACGCCATGTGAGTCTTCTATCGAGGTGTACTCCTAGATATTTTACCTCGTTTGCTTGCGGGAGTAGGGTGTTGTTTAGCTTAAGGGGCGGGAAGTTTTTCCCATTCAAGGTGAACGTAACGTGCTTGCATTTTTGTTCGTTTACTTTAATTCGCCAGTCTGATAGCCATTTTTCAGCATCCACCAGATGAAGAGCTTGCTGCAAATGCTTGAGAGACATCTAGAAATATTGCGGTACAGTACTCGCGTTTTTCGAATGCATTCCGAATTTCTGCTGTTATCCGGTTGACCTGCTCAATTGTTCCGTGCTTTTCACGAAACCCAAACTGATGTGACGGGATTCCTTCCTGGATCCTTAGGTATGTGTTTATTCGAGTCAGAATGCATTTCTCAAAGAGTTTAGATAAGCATGAAAGTAGGCTTATAGGTCTATACGACGTGGGAATTGTGTGGTCTTTTCCCGGCTTTGCTATCATTATTATAATTGACTTTTTCCATCTCGCTGGAAAGTGGCCAAGTTTTGCGATGGCATTGAAGATCTGGGTGATAGTGCAGACGGCGCAATATGGAAGCTCAATGATCATTTTGGGAGTTATGAGGTCGCAGCCTGGTGATTTTTTCGGATTTAGTTGGTTTTTGATGATATTAGCGATTTCGTTTGGGCGAAACTCGATTGGTTCATGTTGAAGCTGAGGCTCATATGGTAAAGTCGGCAGAGTAAAGGCACTAGTGGCCGGATTTGGTTGGAAGATATTTTTGAGGTGATTGGCAAACGTGCTGGCTCTGTCTGCATCGCTGCGCGCCCAGCCGCCTGTGGGATTTCTAATAGGCATCACTGTTTCTTTCGGTGAGCTTAGAGTTGGGTGAGCTCTCCATAGTGAGTGTTTTGTACTAGAAGTTGACAATTGCTCTATATAGCGGCGGTGGACATAAGCTTCTTCTTGCTGTAGGGCTTTAGTAAGTTGACGTGAGGCATGTCTAAAGCTTTGCTTAGTAGATGGCGATCTGTGGAATTGCCACTCGCGACGTGAACGCCGCTTTTCGAGGACGAGCTGTTCGATTTGTAGATTTGTCTTTTTATTGCTTTGTGTATTTATAGTTTGCGATGTTGAGGCTCGAGCTGCAGAGACGAGTACAGACTCAAGTGAATTAACAAAGCTGTCTACGTTGGCTTCATCGTGGAGATGAGGACTTAGCTCAATGTGTGAGCTGATATATTTTCTGTACTTAACCCAATTGGTTTTCTGTGAGGTCAATTTTAATGGTTGTTCCAATGTTCCTGGATGTCGCAGTAGAATAAACAGGACAGGCGAGTGATCAGATGAAAGATCCGATAGGCAATTGGCGCTTATAAGATTTTTATACCCTTGCAGAGGGTATTATAATTTTGGTCAAAAGTTTGCAACGCAGTGAAGGAGACATCTCCGACCCTATAAAGTATATATACTCTTGATCAGGATCACCTCCTGAGTCGATATAAGCATGTCCGTCTGTCCGTCTGTCCGTCTGTCTGTCTGTCTGTCTGTCCGTCTGTCTGTCTGTCCGTCTGTCTGTTTCTACGCAAACTAGTCTCTCAGTTTTAAAGCTATCGAGTTGAAACTTTGCACACACCCTTCTTTCCTTTGCAGGTAGTACATAAGTCGGAACGGCCGGGATCGGTCGACTATACCCTATAGCTGCCATATAACTGATTGATCGGAAATGGCATAACTTCGTTGTTTTTCAAGTTAGAAGGATGGGATTTTCAATGTATGCTTCTTTGGTCAAAATAATTCGATATGCCAAATTTCATAAGGATCGGCCGACTATATACGATCCGCTGTATATCTAATAATATAGATGCGTGGCGCCACCTATCGGACTGCGACTGAACTGCAAGGGTATATAAACTTCGGCTCCGCCCGAAGTTAGCTTTCCTTTCTTGTTAGGGATGTTTTTGGTAATCGCAAAGTGTATTAAGTCTGGTAGTTTCCTTGGGTCTGCCAGCCAGTATGTTGGTGTGCCAGAAGAAACATAGTCGAGCTTGTTCTTGGCTTTGATAATTGCATTATAGAGCTGCTTCCCTTTTGGAGTCACGAGACGGGATCTCCAGTGTGTGTGCTTGGCATTGTAGTCTCCTGCTGCTATGAAGTGGTCTCCAAGTGTGTTGAAAAACTGCATAAACTCATCTTCAGCTATATTGAAGCGAGGGGGGCAGTATACGGCGGCTAGTGTAAGTTGGTTGCCAGTATTTAGTTGTATATTTATAGATGTGGCCTGTAGGTAGTTTTTAGCCAATTTATTTTGATAATGGTGCTTTATGCGGCTTCTGATTAGAATTCCAGTCCCACCATGTGCTTTACCATCTGGATGATTTGTTCCGTAGAATGAATATCCTCGTAGTTGAAAATTGTATTTGTTTGTAAGGTGTGTTTCCGAAAGCAGCATTACATCGATATGATTGTCGAGTAGGAATTGAGCTAACTCAAGTTTATGTTGCGAAACGCTCTTAGCGTTCCACGTAGATATCCGTAGGAAAGCCATTATTTGGATTGTTGTGAAACCAGCATTTGAATCAATAGATTTTGGTTTCGCATTAAATCTTGCATAGTTGTGCGCATAAACGACATAAATTCCGTCAGGCTTTGTTGTAGGCTGCATATCATAGCTTCAAAGTTGCTTTTTTGCTGCTCTGTTGGTTGATGTTGCTGAGCCGTGTTCCGTTCTTGGTATGCTGATTGCAGAAATGAGCTTCTTGAGGCAGGCGTCGCCAGTCCTGATTTTAAGGCGCTTGCGTATGTCACATTTTTGTCAGAGTTAATGGAACCTGGTGAGGATCTGGCTGCAGTCGAGAAGAAGACTTCAGGGTTTGATCTGGACGCCGTGAGCTGGTCATTTTGGGTGCGGGTAGCTTTCTGGTGGATGCGACTTTTCAGCTCCTTATAGACTGGGCATCCTCTATAATTAGCAGTGTGATTGCCACCGCAGTTGCCGCACTTTTTCGAGTTGCTGTCATCTTTGCTCGCTGGGCAGTGTGCGGAGTCATGAAGCTCTCCGCAAACTACACACACCGGGCGCAGTTTACAGTATGACCTTGTATGGCCATATTCCTGGCAGTTCGCACATTGTACCGGGCCATTGCGTTTGTGCGGTTCCTCAACTGTAATTCTGCGGTGCAGCAGGTACTGAAGATTGTATATTGGGTGCACTTCGTATTTCTTCAGGAGCTTGGTTTCTGGTTCGAGCTCAACCTTAAAGAGTGGCTGCGGCTTTCTATCCCTGTTAAGGATATTAAAGACTTTCTTGGCGCTAAAACCCTTCTCCTGTAGCGCCTTTTTTATCTCTGCAGGCGTTACTTCGGGCTCTATGCCCTTAAGTACGACTTGCAGGCCATTGCTGCTTTTTAGGTTATACGTGTAAAAGTTCTTTTTATTCTCGGTAAGATATTTTGATAATACTCTGTAGTTATCTTCAGACTTCATTTGAACTTTTGTTTCTTGAATGTTGCCCTTTACAAGGGGTATTATGTGGAAGTTATCCTTACCAATAAGCTCCATAATTTTGTTGACAAAAACATTGGAACTTTTTTCGCGTATATAGATAGGCGGAGGTTTTGGCTTCCTTTTCTCAACTTCAGTGTATTCGACCGCCTCAACCTCATCGGCGTCTGCCAAGATTTTAAATCGGTTTGAGTTAGTGGGCGTTTCTTTTGCTGCTAGGCTAGCATTGCCACGGGTTATTTTGCGTTTGAAATTCAGGGGGCTCAGCTTCCTTTTGATTTGGATGTAGCGATCCATGCCAGTCTGCACAGCCGGCTTAATATAGTCATTGTTTTTGTTTTGGTTTTCGGGCAGCGCGGACTTATTACTATTTAGCTGATGACTGCTGCTAGCTGATGACGTCATTAAACGCGCTGTCGATACAGTTGCGGTTGTTGTTGTTATTACTGTTGACGTTGTCAAAGAAGGCTGCAGAGACATCGATGGTATCGAGGGGGAGCAGGAACGCGCTCTCTCGCTCTCTACGTTTAAGAATTCGGTCAAGTTGGGGGTAATTGACCGCGCTTGATCAGAGCTTGCATGGTTTTCGGTTGCTTTAAAAGAGAAGTACGCGTTGTTTCTTTGTACTGAGAGCCGTCTATCGTCTTGCTCACGTTGACGTTGTGTGCGAACGTCGTTTAAGCTCATTGCAGTCGAGGTTGATTTAGTTTGAGTTTTAAGAGTTGTGTTTTATATTAATTAATTAATCAATTAATCAATGTAAACATTAGCGATTTCATCGCAAAAAGCGTCTTTTCGCGTTATTGTAGATTTCTTAGACCAGTCACTGCACTTTATAATTTTATTGAATATTTTTTTCCCGGAGCACAATAAAAAACACGTCTGCATGCGACGACTGAGGCATTAAAATCGTTTTCGTTTTTGTATTGAAAAAATAAATTTTTTATAATGGAAAGTACTAAACAAAAACTTAATTCCACGACTCTTATTGACTTAAAAAATAGATTAAATATCAAAGTTAAAAGCATTCGCCGGTTGGAGGAACGTTTGGAAGATGCATCACTTCCTCTAAACAAACCCGAGCTAGAATGCAGGCTTCAGGTTTTAGATGACGCAATTTCTAAAGCAAATGAGTTGCAAGACCAGATCGAGCAAATAGATGAATTGGATGATTTCGGAGCCGAGTTGGAAGAATTAGGAATAACTACCACGGCAAGGATTATGTCAAGGATATGTAATGCCTTGAATTCAGCTGAAGACTCCCGTCCAGCTACTGCAATTTCTGCAGCCCCAACTCGAGCTCGACTTCCCAGTTTGGCATTGCCAAAATTCAGTGGAAATTATTCTGATTTCAAAAATTTCATAAGTCTTTTCGAGACATTAGTTATCGAGACATTCCAGTTATCGAGAAATTTAATCATTTAATTTCTTGCCTCTCTGGTGAAGCCTTAGGAACTGTCAAGGCATTCCAGGTCACCGAGAGTAATTACGACAAAGCTATCGCTAGTCTAAAAAGAGTTTATGATAACGAATGTCTCATCTTTGCGAACCAAATACGTCAACTGTTCAGCCTTCCGAAAATTTCCCAACCGTCTGCGTCGTCGTTGAGGGGTCTCATCGACACTGTGTCATCAATTTATGGATCACTATTATCCATAGGAGATGATACTAAAATTGCAAACTCAATGATTATCCATTTAGTTTTGAGTAGAGTGGATCCAGTGACCAAGCAAAAATGGGAAGAGTCACTGGATTATGAGGAATTGCCGCTGTGGTCCGATTTCGAAAAAATACTAAATCGTAAATACCAGCATCTGTCCGCTGAAGAGACTGGCAAACCAAAACAAGAAAGAACTGGGTTCAGCAAGCAACCAACGCCAAACCAGCTTGCAGGCCCAGTGCAGTCCGTTCGCTCGCCTTGCTGTAATGCAAAGGTTTGAGTTTATTAAGTCAGCCTCCCTATGTTTGAATTGTCTGCGGCACGGTAGCGAAGTGCAAATCGACCAGGTGTCAAATCTGTTCAAGATCGCACCATAAACTTCTGCACCGATTTACAGTGACTGAAAATAGCTTGGCGTTACCACCACCCACACAAAATCCTTCTCCACCGTTAACGAATGATGGCCCTTCTACTTCACATGCTTTGCGTGCGTCGTCTGTAGAAAGGGTTTTGTTAGCAACGTAAGCGTTCGAACAAAAAATGGTGAGCACATATTGGCCCGACCATTAATTGACTCAGGGTCACAAATGAATTTTATTACAGATATGCTAATTGGAACTGAGTCATTTTTCGAACTGTTGTCCGTTGGCCAAATAAAACAAGGTCCGAACCATCCCATCCTTCAAAAAACTCTCCTTGGGTAGATAGTATCGGGAAAAAATCTGGCAAATTCCTCAACTCCTCACCAGCCGGTCTCTAGTCTGAAATGCCAAGAAGAAATATTAGAGTCAATAGACAAAAACTTGAAAAAATTCTGGTCGTTGGAAGAAGTTCCATCTTCTAAAAAGATGTTGTCGCCAGAACAAGAGTTATGTGAGGAACATTATCGGAAGACTACAAGAATACTGCCTTCAGGTCGATTTGAAGTTAAACTTCGCTCGAGAGAAGATTATCTCGAGATCCGAACTTAAATAAAATGTATTTGAAATTTATGGAAGAATACGAATCCCTAGGCAATATGTCCCCTGAATGCAATCATACCCCACCAGTGTGTCTTGCGGCCGCAAAGTACAACGACCAAACTACGAGTCGTTTTCGATGCGTCCTGCATCCACACAGAAGTGTTTAAATGAGTTGTTGATGGTGGGTCCAACAATTCAGGAAGAGCTTTACTCAACTCTTCTTAGATTTCGGCTAAACAAATTCGCTCTGGTAGCCGACATAAAATAGATGTATCGTCAAGTGATGGTAAATGAAGCAGATCGACGATTCCAGTTGATAGTATGGAGAAAAGACCCGTCTGAGTCCTTGAAATTGTGCGAGCTCAACACCGTTACTTATAGCACTGCACCAGCCCCATTCCTGGCCATAAGGTGTTTGAAGAGGTTGAGTGAATCCACGAAAAATACATTCCCTCGAGCTAAAGTTATTGGGTCTGACTTTTACGTCGACGACATGTTAACCTGAGTTTGAATTGAGCAAGTGGTTTTCAAACTCGCCTGAAGTTACTGCATCCGAGAGCACGGTTAAGCCAATAAGACTTTCGGACTCAGAGCTGACAAAAACATAAGGAATCGTTTGGGTTCCTAAAGATGATGTATTTAAAATCGAAATTTATATGTCAGACATGGGTCAAAGGGCGTCTAAGCGGAATATTCTTTCGGTGACGTCAAAGCTTTTCGACCCCCTCGGCTTATTATGCCCGATCCTTATTAAAGGAAAGATCCTGTTACAGGAACTTTGGCTTAATAAGCTAGATTGAGATGAGTCCATTCCACTGCACTTGGAAACCGCATGGAACAAAATTCAGCTTGCCTTGTCACAGTTAGAATATACCTTAATACCGAGATTCGTGATGAGTGAGCCAATGTCACCAATTGAAATTCGTGCCTTCTCTGGCTCATCGATGAGAGCCTATGGAGCTTGCGTCTATATCCGTTGCAAATCTGCAGAAGGTAGTAAAGTCTCATTATTGACTGCAAAGTCGAAAGTAACGGACTTAGCTTCTTGAGCTAACAACAAGATTTTTTCCGTTGCAAATCTGCAGAAGGTAGTAAAGTCTCATTATTGACTGCAAAGTCGAAAGTAACGGACTTAGCTTCTGTAGGCTTGAGCTAACAACAAGATTTTTTCGAATATTTTTAATTTTCTCTTGATACTCGTGCTCTTGGACTATCTGGACAATTTTATTAAAAGGTTATTGATATTCGACAAGTGACGGTACATTATAAGAAGTAACTACTCATTTTTTACACTTCTTTATAAAGCGGACCATGTAAACGAACACTCGCAGCAGTTTTAAGTAAGAGGAAAATCCTTCTCTCACTTCCAACAAATATGAGGTAGAGACCATTGCAGTCAGTCCAACTGCATTCTTCTTTGCTTCCATCTGCAAGATCTTTGGTGACGGATCAAACCGGGGCTGATTGGCACCTTATCTTCCGGCTCCGTTAAAAACGATGAACCTGTGAACCAGATTGATTCTATCGTTTCCTTTACGTATCCACCTCTTGACACAATATATGCCGGGTTCTGTTTAGTTGGCACATGCCGCCACGTGCTATCCTCTGACCACTCTTGACTCTCAGCAACTCTATTTGATATGAACGTAGACAACGACGATGGATGGGAACGAATTCAATGAAGAAAAACTTCCGAATCTGACCAATATACACGTCGTTCGATCGGTGCTTTGATAAGAGGTTTTATTTTGCGACAGAGGTCCGCGAGAAGGTGAGCGCCACATAACTCAAGACGGGGGAGTCGAGACTCACGCCGGCGCGGACGGAAGGGTCAGGATCGCCGACGTCAGGACTAGTGCAGCAGCAGTCTTCAGGAGAGCAGTCCACAAGCTGGCGAGGTTGCCAGTGGTTGAAGCCTGATGGAGGCCTTCAACGGGGCCGGTGTAGAATTAATGTAGAAGATTAAGTTTGAATTGTATTGAAGTCTAGTCTAAGTTAGAATAGGGCGGAGCGGGAGCGCAAGGAAAGCTCACTTGCGGTCTCCCGGGAATTCGCCCCGCTTCGCCGCAATAGATAAGCTATGCTTAAGTTCTTTTGGTAAAAATATAATCGAATTTTTAAAGTTGAACCGAGTGCACGTATTTTTCGTAGTTGCTATATTTAAATTTACAGCCACCTTTTTGTCTTTCGGTTTTTCGCGACGAGATAAACTAATCTCAGTTAACAGTAACAAAACTTAAATTAAAGTATCAATTAATAAATGTTAACAAAAAACTTAAAAAATTAACAAACTCCACAACAATTTTGTTTCACATGAATAGCACATCTTGTATTTAAAGTATATTTAACGAACTTAAATATTTGGAATTGTGTTTTATTTAATAGTGAGTATTTTTATACCCTTGCAGAGGGTATTATAATTTTGGTCAAAAGTGTGCAACGCAGTGAAGGAGACATCTCCGACCCTATAAAGTATATATATTCTTGATCAGGATCACCTCCTGAGTCGATATGAGCATGTCCGTCTATCCGTCTGTCTGTTTCTACGCAAACTAGTCTCTCAGTTTTAAAGCTATCGAGTTGAAACTTTGCACACATCCTTCTTTTATTTGCAGGCAGTATATAAGTCGGAACGGTTGGGATCGGTCGACTATATCCTATAGCTGCCATATAACTGATTGATCGGAAATGCAATAACTTTGGTCTTTTTTATGTTAGAGGGTTGGGACGAACCTGCATGCGAAACCCAAAATATGTGATATCAAGTTTAGTGACGAAAATATGCTTTATAGGTGGTCAAAATTGCGTATAAAAAATATTCTTGTTCGACACGTGACTCATTTTTTTTTTTTTTTTTTGCACGTGCCGAAGAAGAATATTTTTTATATGCAATTTTGTACACCTTCAATTATTTAAAATAGAACGCATAATATATAGAATATATATATATGGAAGTAACCTCTGGAGTAGGATCAAGTAAAAAAAAGCTTAGCAATAGAAACTCAGAATAATGCATTTGTTCATAATTTCGTTGGCAAAAGGGGAGGCGGGGGAACGCACACAAATGAAAGTTGAGCAGAAAGTGTGCAGCTCTACAAAAAAGCTCCCGACAGCGCATTCGCTACAAATACCACCAAAGCGCATGCGAACAGGGGAAAAACAAACAACAATAGAAACTGCTGATAAGTCCGCCGCTGCTCCTCCGTTTTATAATTTATAAATTTTTCCAAATAGCTTCGCGTTTGCCTGCTTGAACCAACAGCACATTTAACAACTTCTGAATGGAGCCAAATTTTCTTCGAAACCGTTAAGGCTACACGTTGATGGGGACCGATGGAGTACGGTTCTTAGATTCTTTTTAAGTATCTCAGTATCTCTAGCGTCGGTAATCTCCAACGGGGCCAATGAGGAAGCAGGCTTGAATGGAGTAGGTGAAACACCAGCACCACCAGCACTCTCATGGAACGCTTGGCTACCTACCCCAGGATGTCGAAGTTCACTATAATTTAGCTCGTCTAATTCCTCCTGCAAGTAATCGATCGAGCAAACGCTTCTCCATTTACTCGAGGGTCAAAATGGTAGAGTCGTCGGTCCGCATCGTCCGCATTTACCTTCTGATGCAGGACCTCCATTTCGTAACACGTTACCTATGCTCGTCGCAGCAGCATCCCCTCCATGCTTGAAGCGGCAGATCCTCTATCTTCAGCTCGAGACTCCAGCAATAGTCCTGCGCTCATGCGTTGAACTAGGACCTCGGAGCGCCCTCGAATGTCTTTCGCCAGTTCGTCCAAGATTCTTTCGAATTCTTTGGAATCAAGGCTTGGTGCGAGGTAGCAACAATTATTTCAAATTATTTCATTATTATATTTCATTATTATTTCAATTATTTCCTTTACCAAGCATGGTGGAGGTCCAAATAGAACGGGATGATAGTGCTTCAGCTAAACCTGAACCACTGTATAACGGCAAAGGATGTACTTCAGCACGAGGTAATGGCGGACGTAGCCCTCCTTAGCGAGCCCTACATCGAATGCTCCCAGTCTGGTGTCTCAGTCCCTTCGCTTCGCATGTAAGGCACCGTTGTTCGTTCCTGCATCCTGCCACCTTGAGGTCAAGAACGCAGAGTAGACCTCCACCTTTTCCCCTAGTACCTCCTTAATACAAACATTAAGTGCCTAAGTTGAGCTCTCTCTAGTCTTAGCCAGCTCCTTGTTTACGCTAGTAACCATGTCGTCGAGCCTCCAGACTTCCGGTGGGTCTGTTGCTCCTTGAGACTTGTACCAGCATCAAATATTGTAATTATCACTAATTAGTTCTCTCAGTGTAACTAGCCGCAGGGGTCCACTAATTGCCCGTTATCTGGAACTGCTGATTCCTTGATTCTCCCAGATTCGCATGTGCTTTTTTGTTCTTTTGTAACAACCCGCCGCGATCGGTCCCGGTTTGATTTTGTGATCATTGAAGCGCTTAAAGAAAACATTGTAAAGGGAAACTCGTTGCTGTTGTTTCCATTACTTTGCACCTTGAACGAAAACTTACAAAATGGAGTCTGAAGACGTGTCTCGGTTCCTCCAAGCAGAGAAGGCTTGTGCTGCAAAGAGCAGAGGTGACATACCAGGAGGTGGAACCCTGCATCATAAAGTCAACGCTGCAGTGCAACGACTTTGGTGAAACCCTTGCCCTAGCGGTAGCACAAGGAGCCCTAGCGGCTCAAGTGGAAGCGGGGGGGTCTTCTATGTCCCTCTAGCATCACCGCCCTAACCTAACCTAACCAATCACAGCCTAGCATTTGGAAAATTTACCAAAAGGAATATTTAAACATATAGCGGTTAAAGTAATCAAATCACACTGCCGCTGAACTGAATAGGTACATGATATTAAATATAGAAATGTATCTACAATTCCTATGCCAGTTTTCCGATTTGCATAGTTTTTTTATTTCATTCTTAAATCAAATTAAAATTAAAATCTAATGAAGGTTTGTCAAAAACGAATTATTTATTCCTGATTTGCCAGGAATGAGGCGAATAGTAGAAACACAGATTTTAGGATGGTTTTAAAGACACTCCGGTCTCTTTATTATGCAAAACGAATTTGCCGGCAAAAAACAACTCCAAAAAACTTCAAAATCATGCTAGAGATGGAAAAAATCTCTAGAGATGGCACATTCGGTGATATCGATTATATTATTAGTATTATTAGATTATATATTAGTATATTATTATTAATTCAGCATGAACATCCCGGCCCCCTTGCAACGCAGTTGCAAATTTGGGCCTTTTGTCAATGGCCGCACGGGCCCGACAAAATCCATCCAAAGGCGGAATTTTGGGCGACAGGGGATCCTCGATGACCAGCAATGAATCCCGAACGGATGATGTGAGGATACACTTCGGCCCCTAATACCAAGAATATGGTACTCGGCCGAAACCAGCGTTCATCCGCCAGGGCGAGGTTTGCGAAGGCTTCGTATGCCGTCGGATCGATTTCCCGTGCAGGCGATCTCTGCTGTAGCTGGAAATCAACGTGGAAGATGACTTCCTCGTCCAACGGCCCCCTGATCGACTGGAGCCTCGCTGTGCACACACCATCGGTCCCGACGCTTGTGACGGAGAGGCCCAAGGACCTTGCCAAGGATGCATTGATCCGACTGGTAGGACAGCAAGGGTCGATCAAGGCCTTCAATTCGAACCTCTTGACTCCGGTGTTGATAACCACCTCAGCCGTAGGCAAGACACTCGTGGCCTTATGTTGCAGGAGGGTAGACAGCGTGGTGGTATAGGCGCCACGCTGATCCTCCTGAAGCGCAGCAGGAGAACTAGGCCTGGCGGAGCTCAACGGCTCGACCCCTAGGTCCGAATCCGACCGCCCCAGCGGATGGCGGTGAGGGGATCTGGATGGTGACCGCATACGGGAGGAGCGGGAACGTTGAAGTGAGCGTCTTCGACGGCCCCCTTCATTGTGCAGATGCAGAAGCGTGTGGTGGTCCCTTTGGCAAAGTCGACACTTTCCCGCACTGCGACAAGAGCGCCCGGAATGCTCATGGGCTAAGCAATTGCTGCAGTACTTATTGATAAGTACTGCTCGCAGGCGTTTCTCGGCCGTCAGCTTGAGGAATTGCTGGCATTTCCGTAGTGCATGAACTCCTCTGCACACTCGGCACCGATAGGAAGCGATTCCTTGCGGCGGATAGTTTGGCTTCTGGGCCTTCGGATGCGGTGCCATTTTCTCTGTATGATAAGGAAAGAGAAGTAGAATTAGTGGTATCCAAAAACATATGACTAGACGTGAACACGGACAAACGAACATTGAAGAAGCATAGCGTAGGAGTTACTTTAGGAGTGGAAGAAGTATTAATTTCGCGATCGGCCGACGTATTACGCCTCTTGACGTAAGAACATCCACCACTCGGACCTTGTCGTCTGCACCTGGGCAAACCTTCTGAGTTCGGCCGAGGCGCCATTCGTTCGTGGGCAGGTTGTCTTCCTTTATGATAACCATGTCATCGACCTGGAGATTCGTAGTTGGTGACTGCCACTTATTCCGTTTGTGGAGCTCCTTTAGGTATTCTTCCTTCCATCGGACACAAAATTGTTGATGAAGGCCCTTTAAACGTTGCCAACGGTTGATGATGGATACTGCGTTAGCTTTAATTTCTGGTTCGGCCAGAGCTAGCAGTGGGCCACCGATCAAAAAATGCCCGGGAGTCAAGGCTAATAAGTCAGTAGGATCCTCTGACATTGGAGAAATGGGCCGTGAATTGAGACACGCCTCGATTTTTATTAATAATGTCGAAAGTTCTTCAAACGTATATTTGACTGAGGAAGCAGACTTGTAGAAATGCGCCTTAAAGCTCTTCACTCCTGCTTCCCACAGTCCTCCCATATGTGGAGCACTTGGCGGATTGAAGTACCAGGATAGGTTTTGGTGGCTGTAGTGTGCAGTGACCATCTCTCTCGTTGCTTGTAGGAAATCCCGCGTGATAATGGCTGAGGCACCCACAAATGTCTTACCGTTGTCTGAATATAATTTCTGTGGGCAGCCTCTTCTACCAGCCAAGCGCGCAAAAGCCGCCAGGAATTTTTCACTCGTCAAGTCTGACGTAGCTTCAAGGTGGATTGCCTTTGTGCTGAAGCAGACAAATACACACACGTAGCCCTTTGTGATAAGGCACGCCCGGCCCGTATAATTCTTAATCTCAAAGGGACCGGCAAAATCTACGCCAGTGTGTGTAAACGGACGTGAGAAAGTGGCCCGTTCCGCGGGCAGCTCCCCCATGAGTTGGGTCTGCAACCGCTTTCGGTAGATCAAGCACACCTTGCATGCACTAATAGTAGCTTTTAGCAAAGTTTTAAGCTTTGGAATCCAATACTTGGATCGAATGAGTCGCATTAGGAGCTGACTCTCACCATGCAAGGATATGCGGTGAGTAAATCGAACCAGTAGACGGGCCCATGGACTGGAATATGGTATTATAATCGGATGTCTCTCATCGTAGGAAAGCGTGTCGGACGCAACAAGCCTGCCCGATGCTCGCAGTACCCCTCTGTGGTCTAAGAAAGGATTCAGGTTCTTGAGAGGGCTGGATGATGGGATCTGTTGCTTTTTTAACAAGCAACTGTATTCTTTTGGGTACCCTTGCCGTTGGGTCAGAACATGAAGACACTCTTGTGCCTCTCGGATTTCGGCGGTACTGATTTCAGTTGGCAAGACCGTAGATGGTACCTTGCAACGCCTTAGGAACCGCAGGACATAAACGGTCACCCGGAGGGCACGACTTAGGTCTGAAAAACGATCTATGTAATCCTCCGATGGTGGCAACTTAGCCAAGTTGCATTTGATAGGACGCTGCTCAAGTTCTGTCTCAGGTACGGATTCTATTGGAGTAGGCCATTGCTCCTTAGGAAGCTGTAGCCATTGTGGGCCATTCCACCACAAGTTACTTGAGGCGAGATCCTGTGGAGCCACGCCTCTACTAGCCAAGTCAGCTGGATTGAATTCAGACCGCACGTGAGACCACTTCCCAGCATCTACGGACTGTGTAATCTTGGCAATTCTGTTTGCCACAAAACATGTCCAGGTACATGGCGGTTTGCTTAACCATGCTAGCACTATCGTGGAGTCCGTCCAGTAGAATGTGTCGAAGTCATCAGGAGGGAGTTGTGGAACAACCGATTGGAATAACTCAGCCAGAAGAACTGCACCGCATAATTCAAGGCGTGGTATGGACATGGTCTTTACTGGAGCCACGCGAGTTTTAGCGGTCAAAAGAGAAATAGAAACCTCCTGAGCGTGTTCAATTCGGACATAGATCGCGGCTCCATATGCTTGCTGCGATGCATCGCAGAAGCCGTGATATTGAACTTTGGATTGTGGACCAAATTTCACCCATCTCGGAATTCGGATTTGGTTTATAGTAGGATAGCTCATAAGAAATTCGTTCCATTTTCCCATGAGCTCAGCAGGGAGTGGATCGTCCCAACCCAGCTGCTGGAGCCAAATCTCCTGCATAAAGATTTTTGCTCGGATCACGAAAGGTGCCAGCCATCCTGCCGGGTCAAAAAGTCTTGCAATTTGGGACAGTACCTCCCGTTTACTGAGGACTGCCTTTGGAGTAATATCGGACGGGACGAAGAAAAATTCATCTTTATTTGCCTGCCAACGAATCCCGAGAGTTTTGGCAGTGCTCTGATCATCTAGCTCTAAGAAACCCTCTCTTAGCAAGTGATCTTTAGGAATGTCCTTGAGAATGCACTTGGAGTTGGACGTCCACTTGCGCAACGGAAATCCTGCGCTCCTGAGCGCCGCACGTAGCTGTTCAATAGCTACACCAGCAGATTGCTTTGTGTGCGCCCCAGCCAGTACGTCATCTACGTACATAGAAGTAGAAATAATTTCACTTGCCAATGGAAAAGTCGTTCTCACATCTTCCGCCAACTGCTGCAATACTCTTATTGCAAGGAACGGAGCACAATTTACTCCAAATGTGACTGTTTTGAGTTCATAGTCAAAGATTTGGTCATTTGCATCACGAAACAGGATTCTTTGGAATGGAGTGTGCTCTGGAGCAACGAGAATTTGTCGGTACATTTTCGTAATGTCGGTATTGAAAACGAAGCGAAAGAACCGCCAGCGTAAGACCTGCAAAGTCAAATCGGACTGTAACACAGGCCCTGGATGAAGGATATCATTCAGGCTCTTTCCATTGGAAGTAGGGCAGGAAGCATTGAATACTACACGAACCTTGGTAGTAGTGCTATCTGGCTTAAAAACGGCGTGATGAGGCAAGTAGAAATTCTTCCCACTGGAGTCTGGAACGATTGGAGACATATGCCGCTGGTCTAAGTAATCCCTGATTACTGCTTCATATTCTTCTTTAAGAGTTGGATTTTTTCTCAAACGGCTTTCGTTCTTTAGGAATTGAGCCAATGCTATGGATCTTGAATGCCCTAGATCAATCCGATCACAACTTCGGAATGGTAGGGTGACGACATATCTCCCAGTGTCATCTCTCCTTGTTGTTTGCACAAAGTTCTTCTCACAGAAAGAATCGGACTCTTTTACCGGCTTCCCTGGAAGATCCTCCACCTCCCAAAACTTTGGGAGAAGTTTCTCGAGTTTAGCTTCAGAGCTTATCGAGACCTTTGTGGAAAAGTTCGAAATGGATTTTGGCACGGCCTTGGAGACTGGCCCACTCAGGATCCAGCCAAATACTGTTTCCTGACCTAACAGAGTGCCACAGATCTTTGTCCTCGAGCCACTCAGAAGAATAGACGGAAGAATATCCGCCCCAATCAACAGATCAATTTGTGAGCTCTGGAAAAACGAAGGATCAGCCCATGTAAAACTGGGAAGGTCCTTTAACTGCTCCTTTGGTATGGAGCTTGAAGGCAACTTTCCGGATAGAAGTGGCACGACAAATGCTTCTGCCTCAATGTGTAGTCTAGGTTTTATTGGCGACCCAATTTGAAAATGGCACATCTTAGTTGACTGGGCAGCCACTGCTTGATTTAAGCCGGAAACTCTAGCTTGTACGGATTGGTACGGAAGCTTCAAAATCCTAAAGAGACGCTCCGAGATAAACGTAGCCTCAGACCCGGAGTCAAGTAAGGCCCTCGCAGTATATGTCACTCCTAAGTGACAGACATTTATCATTGCCGTACTTAACAGCACACCTTGTGTGGCTGCTGCTAGATAACTTTGCACATTGGTAGGCGTAGTGGACTGTATAGTTGAAGTAGTAGGATTATTATTGGATTGAATTGTAGCCAACTGAGGAAGGTCAGCTCTGTGCAGGAGCGTATTGTGGCGCCCTTTACACGTGAAACAATTGTGCTTACTGGTACACTCTTTAAGTTGGTGTCCCCCAGCGAAACAGTTTAAACACAATTTCTTTCTCCTTATGTATGCGGATCGTTCACTGACGGGCATTTGGAGAAACCGAGGACATACCCGCACTGGGTGATTCTCTTTTGCGCAAAGGTCACAGTTTTTGGGTCCTTGCGTCACGTTGGTCTCAAAGGAGTTGATCCTTTTTGAGCCTGTGTTTTTTGAAGGCGGTTGGGAGTTAACCATCTTAATGCTAGAGCTGGGTTTAACATCCTCTATGGCTTCCAGGGTGCGATATCGTTCGCTGAGAAACGAGTTCATTTCATGCCATGCGGGTATCTCGCACTTATTGGACAAGGATTGTTCTCACAAAGAAAGGGTCAATTTCGGAAGCTTTGAGGAGCAGAGAAATACGAGAAGACAATCCCAATTATCGATTGAAATTTTGGAGTGTTCTAACGCCGTGAGACAGCCTTGGATGGTACTTTGCAGCTCCTTTAAAGCTGCACCGGACTCAACAACCACTACGGGAAGATTGAACAGGATTTTTAATTGGCTGTTGACAAGAAGACGCTTGTTTTCAAAACGGTCACAAAGCGCGGTCCAAGCCGATTCAAAACCGTCATGCGTGAGTGGAGATTTTGCTACTATAGCCTTCGCTTCTCCCTCTGTTTTGGCATTTAAATGGAATAACTTTTCCACCGGCGTCAACCTCGGATTGTTGACATAGATAGCAGTGAAAAGGTCGCGGAACGTTGGCCACCGTAAGTAATCCCCCCTGAAAACTTCAGTGTCACAGGGCGGAAGTCGGCATCCGCTAGACATGGACAGTTGGGCAGTACTTGATGCCCTTGTAAGAGTTGGAACGGACATTCTTTCGATAACCTCTGTTAGCTGGGCTACACAGCGTTCATAAACGGAATAGCAGTAGTCATACTTGGCTTCTATTGCCTGCCACTCACCACTGCTGGAGGCTTCCTGCTGGAGAACTTGGGAACATTTGTCGTACTCGCTCTCAATCGTCTCCCAAAGTTTCTTTACGTGGTCACGGCGGACCCCAAGGGCGTATTGAGTGGACTCAGAAGTCGATGGTTCATTGATCTTGGCCTCGAAATGGCTTAGTTTATCGCACACGGAAATGAACGTCGCAAGAGCCATTGTGGTTGCAGAAACTGTATTCCGAGTGACGGATCGGGTTCCTATTGGGGTTCGTGATATGCTCTGCGGTTTTGGTAGCGTTGGCGTCAGGGACTCGCTCTTGGATCTGGTATTCGCAGATCTTGCTAACGGATGCGAAGGAGGAACTGGAGATGAGGATGTACTCCTTCTTATAATTTTGACGGGTGCAAAACCTTTTGGTTTTGTCTCTCGTCCAGAGGACATAATATGGGAGCCTTGGATAAGTTCAGAGGATACGAACCCCCCTGCAAACGCGATAGGAATTAATGGAATCTAATAGGAATTTTAACCAAATAATTTAATTTATTAAATTTTTTTTTTTTTTTTTATACGTACAAAGGTTTTGGGTTATTTTTTCCTCTTTTATTTTCTTTCTCTCAACGCGTTAAATGGAGTAGTAATATATAGGATATATAGGAATAATATATAGGAGAACTTTTCTAGCAGCCCTCGGCAACAATTTGTATGTATGTATATATGCAGAAGTTGATTTATTTTCTTTCTCTCAACGCGTTAAATGGAGTAGTAATATATAGAATATATAGGAATAATAGGAATAATATATAGGAGAACTTTTCTAGCAGCCCTCGGCAACAATTTGTATGTATGTATATATGCAGAGGCTGATTTATTTCCTTTCTCTTAACGCGTTAAAATGTATGTATATATGCGGAAGATGAGGTGATAGAGGATGATGATCTTTTTATATACACATATTTTGAAGATGATAGTAGGAATGAATAAATGTGGGTAAATATGTTTCGGTTGTTATATGTCTCAACCAAAAATAATTTAGCCACCTGAATAATGAACTTGCCGTTTTGTGTCGTTGATATCCGGCTCGAAGGACCAATGATTTGCCAGGAATGAGGCGAATAGTAGAAACACAGATTTTAGGATGGTTTTAAAGACACTCCGGTCTCTTTATTATGCAAAACGAATTTGCCGGCAAAAAACAACTCCAAAAAACTTCAAAATCATGCTAGAGATGGAAAAAATCTCTAGAGATGGCACATTCGGTGATATCGATTATATTATTAGTATTATTAGATTATATATTAGTATATTATTATTAATTCAGCATGAACAATTCCTTATTTATTTTTTTCTTTTGAAAGGTATATAATATCAGTTATTTTTTTTTTTGTTCATCTGAATAGGTTCCCCCATTGAACAGTGAATCCTCCGTTTTTCGATATAACTTCATATAAACGATCGGGAAGCGAGCTATACAAGTTTTGCAGTATTTTCAGCAAAAATGTTGCCCTGGCCGTTTTAATTGCCGCAACTGAAGTTATATGGCCATACAAGGTCATACTGTAAACTGCGCCCGGTGTGTGTAGTTTGCGGAGAGCTTCATGACTCCGCACACTGCCCAGCGAGCAAAGATGACAGCAACTCGAAAAAGTGCGGCAACTGCGGTGGCAATCACACTGCTAATTATAGAGGATGACCAGTCTATAAGGAGCTGAAAAGTCGCATCCACCAGAAAGGAATAGCTGCCCGCACCCAAAATGGACAGTTCACGGCGTCCAGATCAAACCCTGAAGTCTTCTTCTCGACTGCAGCCAGATCCTCACTAGGACCCATTAACGTTGACAAAAATGTGACATACGCAAGCGCCTTAAAATCAGGACCGGCGACACCTGCCTCAAGATGCTCATTTCTGCAATCAGCATATCAAGAACCGAACACGGCTCAGCAACATCAACCAACAGAGCAGCCAAAAAGCAACTTTGAAGCTATGATATGCAGCCTACAACAAAGCCTGACGGAATTTATGTCGTTTATGCGCACAACTATGCAAGATTTAATGCGAAACCAAAATCTATTGATTCAAATGCTGGTTTCACAACAATCCAAATAATGGCTTTCCTACGGATATCTACGTGGAACGCTAACGGCGTTTCGCAACATAAACTTGAGTTAGCTCAATTCCTACTCGACAATCACATCGATGTAATGCTGCTTTCGGAAACACACCTCACAAACAAATACAATTTTCAACTACGAGGATATTCATTCTACGGAACAAATCATCCAGATGGTAAAGCACATGGTGGGACTGGAACTCTAATCAGAAGCCGCATAAAGCACCATTATCAAAACAAATTTGCTAAAAACTACCTACAGGCCACATCTATAAATATACAACTAAATACTGGCAACCAACTTACACTAGCCGCCGTATACTGCCCCCCTCGCTTCAATATAGCTGAAGATGAGTTTATGCAGTTTTTCAACACACTTGGAGACCACTTCATAGCAGCAGGAGACTACAATGCCAAGCACACACACTGGGGATCCCGTCTCGTGACTCCAAAAGGGAAGCAGCTCTATAATGCAATTATCAAAGCCAAGAACAAGCTCGACTATGTTTCTTCTGGCACACCAACATACTGGCCGGCAGACCCAAGGAAACTACCAGATTTAATAGACTTTGCGATTACCAAAAACATCCCTAAAAATCTGACAAGCGCCAATTGCCTATCGGATCTTTCATCTGATCACTCGCCTGTCCTGTTTATTCTACTGCGACATCCAGGAACATTGGAACAACCATTAAAATTGACCTCACAGAAAACCAATTGGGTTAAGTACAGAAAATATATCAGCTCACACATTGAGCTAAGTCCTCATCTCCACGATGAAGCCAACGTAGACAGCTTTGTTAATTCACTTGAGTCTGTACTCGTCTCTGCAGCTCGAGCCTCAACATCGCAAACTATAAATACACAAAGCAATAAAAAGACAAATCTACAAATCGAACAGCTCGTCCTCGAAAAGCGGCGTTCACGTCGCGAGTGGCAATTCCACAGATCGCCATCTACTAAGCAAAGCTTTAGACATGCCTCACGTCAACTTACTAAAGCCCTACAGCAAGAAGAAGCTTATGTCCACCGCCGCTATATAGAGCAATTGTCAACTTCTAGTACAAAACACTCACTATGGAGAGCTCACCCAACTCTAAGCTCACCGAAAGAAACAGTGATGCCTATTAGAAATCCCACAGGCGGCTGGGCGCGCAGCGATGCAGACAGAGCCAGCACGTTTGCCAATCACCTCAAAAATATCTTCCAACCAAATCCGGCCACTAGTGCCTTTACTCTGCCGACTTTACCATATGAGCCTCAGCTTCAACATGAACCAATCGAGTTTCGCCCAAACGAAATCGCTAATATCATCAAAAACCAACTAAATCCGAAAAAATCACCAGGCTGCGACCTCATAACTCCCAAAATGATCATTGAGCTTCCATATTGCGCCGTCTGCACTATCACCCAGCTCTTCAATGCCATCGCAAAACTTGGCCACTTTCCAGCGAGATGGAAAAGTCAATTATAATAATGATAGCAAAGCCGGGAAAAGACCACACAATTCCCACGTCGTATAGACCTATAAGCCTACTTTCATGCTTATCTAAACTCTTTGAGAAATGCATTCTGACTCGAATAAACACATACCTAAGGATCCAGGAAGGAATCCCGTCACATCAGTTTGGGTTTCGCGAAAAGCACGGTACAATTGAGCAGGTCAACCGGATAACAGCAGAAATTCGGAATGCTTTCGAAAAACGCGAGTACTGTACCGCAATATTTCTAGATGTCTCTCAAGCATTTGATAGAGTCTGGCTAGAAGGTCTAATGTACAAAATCAAGACAATGCTCCCTTGTAATACCCACAAGCTTTTAGAGTCTTACCTCTACGACAGAAAATTTGCTGTGAGGTGCAACACTGATATATCTGACGAATTCACTGTTGGAGCTGGAGTTCCTCAAGGAAGCGTACTCGGACCAACATTATATGTTCTCTACACAGCAGACATCCCGACAAGCACACGATTAACAACATCTACGTTTGCTGATGATACAGCTATTCTTAGCCGCTCAAAATGCCCGATGCAAGCAACTGCGCAGCTAGCTCTTCATCTGGTGGATGTTGAAAAATGGCTATCAGACTGGCGAATTAAAGTAAACGAACAAAAATGCAAGCACGTCACGTTCACCTTGAATAGGCAAAACTGCCCGCCCCTTACGCTAAACAACACCCTACTCCCGCAAGCAAACGAGGTAACATATCTAGGAGTACACCTCGATAGAAGACTCACATGGCGTCGGCACATAGAAGCTAAAAGAACCCACCTAAAGCTAAAAGCCAGCAGCCTTCATTGGCTTATCAACGCTCGGTCTCCCCTTTGCCTTGAATATAAAGTCCTGCTGTATAACTCGGTACTTAAACCTATATGGATGTACGGCTCCCAGTTATGGGGGAATGCCAGCAATAGCAATATTGACATAGTCCAGCGAGCTCAGTCGAAGATCTTGAGAACAATCACCGGGGCACCTTGGTACGTTCGCAACGAAAACATACATCGCGACTTAAACATTCTTCCAGTCAAAGATGTGATCGCAGAACAGAAGGAAAAGTACTTTAGCAAGCTATTGTCGCACCCTAACCACCTGGCGAGAGGTCTAACAAGGTTGAGTAACCAATCACGACTTCGTCGGAATGACCTACCCACCCAGCGACCGTCTTGAGGAACGCGCAACCAGAATGCAGTCTTAGTCTACTGTTAGTTAAATGTTAATGTTAAGATTTGAAAACTTATTGTTAGTCTCAAAATTAAGAGAAGATCCAATAAATAAAAGCAAAGTTTAATAAAAAAAAAACTGAAGTTGTTTTACAATCAAATTGCCTACCTCTTTCATATACAGGGTCCGGCACTCGAAGTGTAACCAACTTCAGACCGCTCCCGCAGCTAACGCGTCAGCTGTCGGTGAGTTAGTTAAATGACAGTTTAGAGTATTGTTTACAAGCGCATGTAAGCATTTTGCCGAGATCACACGAGAAAAAAAGTTGCTTCGCTTCACACGAGCGAAGGAGTTGCTTCGCTTGGCCGAAAGTGGTCAATTTCCAAACATTGTGTTTTCTGACGAGAAACTTTTTACAATTGAGGAATTCGTAAACTCCCAAAACGATAGGGTTTGCTTGACCGATCGTTCATACGAGAATTTGAGTCATCGATTGGCCACTAGGTGGCAGCACCCGCCACAGATAATGGTTTGGGCCGCTGTAACCGCAGATGGGCGCTCTCCAATCGTTTTCATCGAGCCTGGCGTCAAGGTAAATGCGCAATATTATCGGGAAAGTATTCTGGAGGTTGCTTTGAAGCCGTGGGCAGATAAACATTTTGGAGGCAGACCATGGACGTTTCAACAGGACTCGGCACCGTCTCATAAAGCTCGAGTGAACCAAGAATGGCTGAAAAACAACGTTCCGAACTTCATAAAGTCCACACAATGGCTCTCGAATTCACCAGACGCGAATCCCATGGATTATTCTCTTTGGGCCATTTTGGAGAGCAAGGTCCGAACTAAAAGATACACTAGTCTCGATGCGCTGAAAAAAGCTGTTGTTCGCGAGTGGGCCAAAATACCTGCAAGTCACATTCGGCAGCTTGCGATTCGTTTTTGGACCGTCTCAAGGCCATAGTCAAGGCAAAAGGTGGTCATATCGAGCAAAAGTGAATTGTTTCTGATTTGTGTATTATTTTTACACATTTTGCACTTTGAATTGAGTAAAACTAATTTTCCAAACTGAATTTATGGCCTTTTTAATTGGTTACACTTCGAGTGCCGGACCCTGTACCATATATAGCAACCCCCGTACGTTTTCCATTATATTAAGGTTCACCTGAATATGGGGGCCATTCGAGAAAGTCCACATTTTGAGCCTTAATCAATTCTTTAACCACCCTATCTGTATGAATAGGATAGTTATCTTGGTGGTAAGTCCATTTAATAACGTGAAATATGTTTGAATAATGAGGGTCTTTATTATAGATTTGTAGGTTTCCGCGATAATTTTGGAAGTATCAAATTGCAGGACGGAAAATTTTTTTTCGTCGGAAAAAAACACTTTCTGTGCTTCGCTCGTCCAGCTCCTGTCCTTGCGCGAAAAGTGCAGACGTGAAGCTTTACGTGCTTCATTTAACGGTGTTTTTTTTTTTTAGTTTCATTAGTTTGAGATGATAAGCCGACGAAATCACTCTTTTAAATTGGACGCAGCTTGCTCAATGCGCCTCCTGTCTGACGCAAAGGTGGCGTGTTTAACTCCGCCTTTCATATTTTAGCCATATTCTGGTTTCATTCTCAAAAAATTACTCACAACATTTTGGCTTCGTCCAATTTTTTTTCGCGATGACTAAGACCACTTTGGCCGTCAGCCAACGGGTACTACAGCGGGAGAAACGCATGATTTCGTGTGCCGTAACTGTGTACACCGCTGGTAGTACGACTATACTCTCCACGTGAGTTCGGCTGGTAACAGGTCCCAGTAAGGTCATGTCTCTGCCGAGGACGCTGGCGAATCGTAGTCGGGCGGGGAGAAGAACACTCCCTTCCTCAAATTACCCCAATCCAAGGTGGAACAGCATATGTCGAGGGATGCATGTCCGGGGGGGTGCACGGACATTAATATGCGGACTCTGGGAGACCGGCCGACCCCTCAGTTTCAATAAGGCTTATCATGATAAGCGGGCTATGTCATGATGGAGGAACCCCTTCCCGCCTACTCGTGGGTCCAAGTATGAATTTGAACAAAAATAAATAAATAAAAATAGTGGAGAACGGAACTCCCCAAGAAAGTCCGGAAATGGGATCATGGATCCGTCAATCTCCAAGGCAGATAGAGGCCAAAGAGATGCTGGGATGGCGAAGCTCCCCACTGAGGGACAACGTCCGGAGGCGAGCAGCGCCGGTGTAGGGGGAGATGCCAAGGCACCGACCCCCAAAACGGGGCCCACTATGGGACCACCGAACGGTGTGGGGGGCAAGACCCCAGGGTCGAGCTCCTCTCGCACCGGCGGTATCCCTAAGGAAGGCCCCGGTCCGGTGACTGCTGGCTCCTTGCAGCGGAAGGGCTCCTACAAGGATAGGAGGAGAGCTGCCTTTATTCTGATGAGGGCAGACCCATCGGCGGAATCCAACCCCGACCAGGCTGACATAATAAAGTGGTTAAATCCTGCCTGACTTTCAGCCAGCAAAAGCGGGAGTGAGACTGGATCCGAAAAAGCCGACAGAAGTAGGCGACTCTGCCAAGGATAGAGCACAAAAACAGCGCCCCTAGCTAAGAAAAAAAAGGTGCAGACGCAACAGAGCAACAGATCCTTCGCAGAGGTTACTAAGGGTAGGACCATCATTGGGGTCGTTGACAACGGCTCCAAAGATGGCCTGATCCCCAACGAGCTTTGGCGGAGGGTGGTGAACGAGCTGCATGGGCGCTTCATGGAGGAGATGCTCAAGAGCGGAGGACCTCCACCGGACTGCGAAGACGCAGGGTGGTACCAAGGTAGCATCAAGGTGATAGCATGCCAAGAAGGTTTGTAAGCCTCTCGCATGATTGCGTCGCTTGGAGAGGTTTACCCAGGAGCCAGTCTGGAGGTGGTGGACTGAGACAAGATCCCCAGCAAACCGAGGGCCGGCGTGTGGCTGACAGAGAAGCCGGTGGACCCGGCTCAAGATGTGCAACCCCATACTCCCTACGGCGGACTGGAGAGTCGCCAAGGTGGAGGAAGCAGTGGGACTAAGAAGGCAGGTCGTCCTCACTCTAAATGAGGAGACTGCTAGGATCCTGGAGGGTGCTGGTAGCCGTATTAAGTACGGGTTCGAGCATGTAGCAGTGAGGATCTACAAGTCGGATGCGAAGAATAAGCCAGAAGGCATCGGCTTGGAGATAGACGCAAAAGAACTAGACTTGGGGGAACGGACCGAAGAGGTCCGCCCAGAACGAATGTCAGATGTGGAAGAGGACATTCTGGAAGGGTAGACCTCAGAGGAGAGTGATTTGGCAAGGGCTCTTGGGGGCGTCGGTAAGGAGGAGTACCCACTGCTAGGCTCCGACACCGAGGCTGAGGTTACTGGGTGGAAAATCTAAAGGATGTCTCTGACATTCCTGCAGATAAATCTCCATCACAGTAAGGTGGCATCCGCAGCCCATCTGCTCCATCTTGCAGAGAGTGGAGTTGACGTGGCCCTCATCCAAGAACCCTGGATCCATGGAGACAGGATTCTCGGTTTGGGGGCGTCGGATTTCAGGATGTACACAGCCGATGTAACAGGTAAAAAGCGAGCATGCATACTCACAAAAAAGAGCCTTAACATTTTCTTGCTATCAAATTTCAGCAATGAAGATCATGTTGCCGCATCGATAGAAGGCCCAGGCGGCCATCTAAGAATATGCTCGGCTTATATGGGTCATGACCAAATAGGACCCCCACCGCACTTGCTACTCATGCGGCTTGTGGAAGACAGCGAGAGGAAGAAAATCAACCTACTAATAGGATGCGATGCCAACGCTCATCACAGTCAGTGGGGAAGCACTGACACAAATGAGAGTGGTGAGTCAATCTTCGATTTTATCCTTAGCTCTATGCTTCTAGTGGGTAACAGAGGTTCAGTACCCACCTTCGTCGTCAAGAACAGGAGAGGTTCTTGACATTACATTATTCCCGCACTCCCTCCCTGATGCAATTACCAGCTGGAGAGTCCTAGACAAGCACTCCTTTTCAGACCACCGCTACATTGAGGTAGCCGTAAATTTTGGAAACGTCACCAAGCAAGCAGTTTGAAACCCTAGGAAGGCAAACTGGGAGCTCTATAAAAAGATACTGGATAGATCCCTAGGTGAACCACCTTCAGAGACTGTCGAAACTTATGAGGGGCTCAACGCCATGGTGGGAAAGCTCATGGCCTGCGACGAGCGCAAAAGCATACCACAGGGCCTGCCCTAAGAAAAGATAAGGTAGCAGCAGATCGAGGAAGCCTCCATGGTGGACCTCGTCGCTAGCCCCCTTCAAGAAAAGTGCACGTACGGCCTTTAACCACGCGCACCGTACCAACACAGACGACGCGTGGGAGGCCTATAAAGCTGAACTCAGGCGGTATAACAAAGAATTGCGAAAGGCAAAGAGGGTTGCCTGGGCCAATTTCTGCACCAATATCCAGGAAACATCAGGGGCCGCCCGCCTAAGAAACATTCTCTCTACTACAGCCCCCCATCGTAGGTTATATTAAGAACACGGATGGGCGGTGGACAACCTCAAGCCAGGAATCCCTGGAGACCCTTGTCAACGCACACTTCCCGTGTTGCTCATCGGAGGAAACAACACAGGTGATGCGTAGCGAGGGCCATCAGGGCGTGCTCAACTACCTACTTAGTGATAGAAATCTTAAATGGGCAATAGAAAGCTTTAAACCCTTCAAATCTCCGGGCCCAGACGGTATTATACCGGCTCAGTTATCCAAGGCCGGTATTAACCTAAGGAAATGGATCAAGAAAATCTTCAGTACAGTCTTCACTACTGGTATGGTACCAAACCATCCCACTGCACTCCTAAGGACTTCAGACCTGTAAGTCTTTCATCCTTCCTCCTTAAGACTATGGAAAGACTCTTAAGACTCCATCTCCAACTAAACATTAACCCAAGTGACATCTCATGCTCTCAGCATGCTTACAAAAGGGGCCGATCAACAGAAACAGCCCTGCACGAAATCACTAAGATCGCCGAGCGAGCGATCAACTTTAAGGAATAAGCTTTTGTTGCTTTTCTAGACAAAGAAGGGGCCTTCAACAACATCTGGCCGTGCTCGGTTAATAGCCTACTACGATCCTTGGAAGGTGGCGGCTGTAAGATCATTGCGCACGCGGACGATGTTGCTATTGCCTTCGTAGGGAAATACCCACAAACGCTATGCGACCTACTGACAGGGAAGCTCGAAGTACTGTCGGCCTGGGCGCAAAGGAACGGGCTGGGAGTCAATCCGTCCAAGACAGAGCTCGTGCTGTTTACCAGGAAGTACAAAATACCAAATCTAAGGCTTCCGAAGGTTCAAGGGGAAACACTAGTTCTTAGTGATAGTGCGAAGTACCTAGGCATCACACTAGACAGGAAACTGGACTGGAAGCTGAACACCGCAGATAGGACTAAGAAAGCGGCAATAGCACTCTATACCTGCCGCAAGGCGGTAGGCCTGAAACGGGGAATGTCCCCCAATATAGTCAGATGGTTATACACAGTTCATCAGACCAATCTTATTCTATGGAGTTGTGGTCTGGTGGCCAGCCCTAGACAACTCCTTATGCAGGGAAAGGTTCAGGAAGACGCAGCGCATGGCGGAGGTCTGTATAACAGGCAGTCTACGTACTACGCCTAGCGACGCCCTAGATATCATCCTTAACCTACTACCAGTAGAACTGATGGGGGTAAATATAGCCACTCTGGCGGCAATAAGACTGCGAGAGGCGAATTTATGGAGCAAGAATAGTTTTGCTCATACCAGACTGGACCTACATCACTTCATACCTGAGGGTATGAATGATTACTGCGTGCCCATCGACCAACGCACCACTAATTACAAAATCATCATCCCCTCGAGGGAGGAATGGGACGCCCGGACCCCGGGACCGGAGGGCTCCATTCATATCTACAAATATGGATCAAACTTAACGGCCAGGTGGAAGGCGGTTACTTTTGTGAACATTTGAGAATAAAGGAGTCCTTCAGACTCCCTGACCACTGCAGTGTTTTCCAGGCTGAAGTAGTAGCTATTAGGGAAGCACAATCCCCAGCACTAAGGGGCAATCGGGATACAATATGCATCTTCTCAGATAGTCAATCAGCGCTCAAGGCACTGGACGGATTCTCGTCCAACTCCAGGACAGTCAATGACTGTCACAGATCTCTCAACGAGATGGCTGAACAGCATGACATCTACCTCATTTGGGTTCCCGGTCACAGGGACCACGAGGGAAACTAGCACTTAAGTGAAACCCTTGCCCCAGCTTTAACACAAGGAGCCCTAGCGGCTCATGTGGAAGCGGGGGGTCTTCTATGACCCCATAGCATCACCGCCATAACCTAACCTAACCTAAGACCACTTTAACGGTAGTCTTCGATTTGCCCTCTTTCATACTCGGATATTTATTAAATAAAGTATATGAAAGTAAAAATTTTCATCCCAAATGTGTCACTACACTGCCAAGTTTAATTGAAAACTAAAAATCTTTCAGCTGAACTTATTAAGATGAACGAAAAAAATCATTGATTTTGTTTACATTTCAGAAGAAAAAATTAATAAAGTATAAATAATATGTTTTTGAAAAACCTTCTGATTTTAATTTTAAATTGATTTAAGAATTAAAGTAAAAAATTAATTTGTAAATCGTAAAACTGGTTCAGGAATTATAGATAAATTTCTATCCCTGAGATTATGAACCTATTCAGTTGAGCGGCAGTGTATAAAGTGCAAAATAAAACTACAATAAATGGAATCATTGAAAAGATTTAAAGATACTTATGTAGTTAACGTAAAAATTAAAAAAAAAACTACCCAGAAAGGTAAAACGGCTGAAAATTCACAATAGAAATTGAAAACTTACGAAAACTACTAGAAGCATCGTATATCGATGAGGTATTGCCGGCCGAACACGCTGAAAAATTCAGCACACTAAGAGGCAATCAACACAATGAATAAAAAAAGTGTGCTTGGACGTCTCAAGACTATAGTAGAAGCAGGCAATATCTCAACAACGAAAGAAGCCGTCACAAAGTACAATATAGATATGTACATACAATGTAGTTCTGAGATGACAGGCAATCCAAGTTCAATTCTATATAACCAAAGAGGACAACCCTACCCGAGTAATAACTGCACAGGAAATAAGTGCGGTAGAGGTTATGGATGAGGTTATTGCAATAACAATTACCTCCAAAATAATGGTTATAACCAGAACTATAATAACCACACTAATAACTATAGAGGTTAAAACTGCGGTGGAAATAATGGCTACAGTAAAAATAGGGGAAGCTTAAATTCCCAAGCTAGAACTTGTTGAGTTTTGAAGATCGTTTTTATCCAGGAAAGTTAATGTGATCGCTCCAAGGCTTGTCAGTAGAAGTGTCAGCTTAATTACAGAAAAATTTAATTGATAACGACTAAGTCTTATTCACAATAGCATATTCTAGTATTATATCAACTACAATTTTTTTGCAATATACCCTGTTATTTTTGGTATACTTACAATGTATTTGACATAAATATTTTAGAATTTTTAACCGTAAATCCTGTATCACATCCTTCTCGCTTTTTTACTCTACTTTCTTGTTCTGGTACAATATCTTTAGAATCACCAATAGTTGTAGTTCAGTGGCAATGCTTTTATAAGCTATCTCATATTTTCTGCTTCTTCCAAAACTCCACCACTTGGCATGATTGTTACAGCTATTGAGACTTATATGCTCCACATAAGTAAAACCACGTTGGTTATTACCTATTACTATTTATTAAAGATGAACTGTATTAATAGGGTTGATACAAATATCTGGATACATTTGTATGTTGTGATTATTGAGATGATTTTCTGAAGAGTGAAGCTTCTTGTTGGCGAGTAGTCTTTCAGTATGCCCGAATGATGTTTAGATATATTGGCCAACAACTTACAATTTTCTCGTTGCAATTTTAAATTTTGTCGGCTTACTCGCCACAGCAATCCCCCCTAGACTTCATGGCGAGCAGGGAGTCTGTACGACGGGGTCTTGGAGGTGAGGTTGTTTCCGGTGATCCTGTATATTTGGGATCCTGGCAATCTAAGCGTAGTTTCTCATACTAGCTTTGCGGGTGTAGCTTGAATGTCCGGAGTTTCTGTGGTCAATTCGTCTGGTCTTGGCACATGATGGCATATTTTAATGTTCAATGCGATGCGATTCCGTTTGCTTGTGGATGGTATGTTGTTATACGTAGGTGATCGATACCTAATAGCCTTGGCAATTTATTAAATAGCCTCGATTCGAATTGTCTGACTTAATCCGTTGTGATTCAAGCCGGTATGCCAAATCTGGATCTCCAGGAGCGAATAAAGGCAGATGCTACGGAATCGGCTTGCATGACTTTAAAAGCGATGGCTTCTGGCCACCTTGTGTACCGATCTATGATGGAATAAGATCCAGATTGATGTGCTCGAATCTTTGGTGGGGTAGTGTGAAGAGTTGAAGAAGTGAACGAACGTGACGGGTGATTTTTAATCTTTGGCAAGGAGTGCAATGTTTTACGAACTTGGATATTTCTTTGTGTATGGAGGGCCAAAGGAATCGTTGTTTTAAGAGTTTTATTGGTGCCTTAACTCCAATGTGTGCAATGTTGTGTAGCTTCTTGATGATTTTTTTTCTAAGTGGTTGTGGTATGAAGGGCCGGTCCCTAAAGTAGATAAATTGTTGAGTGTTGTGTATGAGGAATATTTACTGCTTTTAACTGAAGCGAGCTTGTGTTGCGATTGAGTAGTTTTTTCAGCTCTGGGCAGCGTAAATTCGCATCGCTTATTTTATAAAAATTGATGCAATTTTCTCCGATGGCTTCGATGCGGGAAAGCGTATCTACGGTTATGTTTTCGTCTCCTGCTACGTGTGTTATGGATGTGGTGAATTGACCTATGAAATAAAATTGCAAGATTGCCGCGGTGATGCATTTTCTGGTTTTTTATCGAAGGCGTTGACTTAGGGTTCTTTAAAAAAAGTGTAAACTTCATTTGGTTTATTGTCACAAAAGATAGCACAACCACCGACCCAAAGAAGGTAAAGGCCATAATAAAAGTTTTAGAGCCGAAAAATGTTTTCGAGGTTCGGTCATCCCTGGGCCTGGCAAGCAAGCTACTATAGATGCTTCATCAAGGCTTCAGATATCCAGATAAAAAAAATGATAAACTACGGATGCCTCCCAAGCGGCATCGGTGCGGTGCTATCCCAAGTAGGGCGGCCCATTACAATGATCTCAAAGACATTGTTGCCAAGAGATTGTTGCCACTATCGAAAGGGAATTACTTGCATTTGTATGGCACCTCGCCAAATTGCGACACTACTTGTAAGCAGCTAGCAAACTAACTATTTGCACATATCGGGAGACCTTACGTGTTGAAGACACCGGCGCGAGCGTCATATACAAGCCCGGCTAAGAAAACTTAGTGCCTGACGCGTTGTCTAGAAAACAAGTAAAAGCTTTAGAAGAGACGCAATCATGCGCAGAAACAAACCACTGAAAAACATCAAAACTGCATCCAGAACCAAATAGTTCTGGAAGAAACCACTGCTTCAGCTCATGAATTTCTTTCCAAGAGCTAATATCATCTATTTTTTACACTATTTTGACGCTTCCACAGCACTCTAAAAGAAATCGCAATCTAATTCTCTTAGCTAGGGCTTAGGTAAAAGCCCATAGGATGTGGTACACACCGCCCCAACCGACTCACAGGACGAAGTCCGATCAATCAGTTATATGGCAGCTATAGGATATAGTCGACCGATCCCAGCCGTTCCGACTTATGTACTGCCTGCAAAGGAAAGAAGGGTGTGTGCAAAGTTTCAACTAGATAGCTTTAAAATTGAGAGACTAGTTTGCGTAGAAACAGACACCCAGACAGATAGGCGGACCGACGGACAGACGGACATGCTCATATCGACTCAGGAGGTGATCCTGATTAGAGGTGGGCATGGGCTGAATTTTTCGACACGGCCCAACACACACGCACGGCCAAAAATTTTGGCAACACGGCCCAACACGAAATATAATATTTACATTATTTATTTAAATAGGAATAGGTATATATATTTTTTTATCAAATTAAAGTATCTTAATATATAATAGTATAATTGTATATGTAGGAAAATCTTATTAATATTTTACATATTTTTATTTAAAAACAATATTTTATCCAAGTTAGAGCTTGTAAGTCTAGTACGACGATCGTTTAAAATTTGCCCTGAACATGAAAAAACTCGCTCACTTGTAGCAGAGCTAACTGGAATATTCAGAATTTGTTTTGCCAACATTCGCAAAAGTTTTAAATGATGTGCATTTTCCCAAAATGTTAATATAGGTGTATCTGCACTGTATTCAATAGTCAAATAGTTGTCAATTTCTATATCTGTATCAGATTTCATTAATTTAATTTTTTTAGTCTGTCGATTATCAAAAAACTCTGCGAAGTTGTGATTGGTATTTTTTGGTGGGCTGTTTTCAGATTCAGATTCAAAATTAAAATCAAGATTTTTTTTTAATTCATCTATCATATTTTTTACTGTTAGAATTACATTGTTTTTTTCACTTCCCCTAAAAATTTTAATTCTTTAAATGGCGGATTTGAAAAGAGGCCAACAAAATGTATTGTTGCTGGCTGAAAGCGTTTTTGCAATGAATTTAACGTCTTAGATCTTAGTTGACTTATAATATCTGCATCTACAAACTCATTAAGTGAATTGCAATGTTTTTTTAACTTTTCAAACCAGAGTACGCAAATATGCATCGTTGGTTGTTTCTCTGAACTCAGCTGCTCGGAGCATTCTTTAAAGGATGCAAGAAAATTAATAAGATGTTTCATGAAAACAAAATCTATATTGGCTATTCGTTTAATTTCGTTTTTTTGCAAAAGTAGTTTTTCAATTTCCTCTTGCCCTTCAAGAATGCTCGAGAGCATGATATAAATGGAATTCCATCGAGTTCTTACATCTTGTTTCAGACTCTTAGTTAATTTATTGTTCAATTCGGAATGCTTAAAATATCCAACCAATTTTTTACAGTTATCCAAAAGAATTTCAAGTTCTTGATTACGATTCCTTTCTAAAACGTCCATCCATAACTAAATTTAAGTTATGGCAGGCGCATGAAATTCGTTTGTACTTGTTAAAAGCTGCGACAACATTTGCGCCATTGTCGGTTACAATTACAGATTTATGCAAACTTGATTTTAAATCGTACTCCTCTAAGATATTTTGAACGTGGGCTAAAATGTTAACGCCCGTTTTCTTTTCCGAGGTAAATTCTTTGATACCTAATATAGAAACTTTAAGCTCAAATGAGTTTGTTATATAATGAGCGCTTAATGATATAAAACTTCTTTGGGTACCTGTCCACATATCCGTAGTAAATGCTAGCTCATACAAATGTAGAGTTTTTTGTAGCTCCGACTGGATTCTGGTATACTCCGTCACCATAATATCTTGGGTTAAAGTTCTCCTCGACCAAGTCCTTAAAATTTTGTTTGCCATAGGTAGAAACAACATTGATGACCTCTTGGACGTATTCTTGGAATCCTTCACCTACAAGTATTAGGTAATGTAATTGTAAGTTAAATATTTGTAAAGATACTAGTTGTGTATATTGAGAAAAAAAATGTAAATGGAAAAAAACTAATTTGTGTATGAATTGTTGTACCTTCAGTAGCATTCAGAGGCTGCAAGTCTTTGGCAACTAGTTTCAGCTGCTTGCATGCCAAATTGCGAAGCACGCTCCTGGGAACATCATGTTTCACAAATTCCTTCATTGATGGCTGATTGGTAAGTTGTGCTTTTACTACATCACATTTGTGTCGCAATAAAGGTCCATTGCCTGTCTTGGCTGTATAGGCGAACACTTTCTTGCATTTTGTGCAGCAAACAAAATTAATTTTTTCACCGCACTTCTCAATCAACGAAAATAATTGCCACACATCACTTTTAGAATTTTCCGGTTTCACAAGCTTGTAATCCGGATCATTTTCTTTTAAAGCCCGTTTAACTTTTGCTTTATCCATTTTTTCGCACATTCTATTGGTTTTACACAAAATATAGAGGTGGTCAACTATGTCATTGAAAAGCTTAAGCTGAAAATTATCGAAAGGCGCCACTATCGAATGAAAAAGTTGTAAAAGATATTTTTTTTTTCCAATATCGAGTGGCATCACGGCACTTGGCATTTTGGCATTTTGGCACTTTGTCAAATGACAAAATCGAAATACAACGTTGCAAAAATTTTTTTTTCTCGAAATTTCCAGAAAATACAATTTTTAATGCTTCGTGTTTTGTCGTGTTTTGGAGGGTCGGCACGAAAACGCACGCTAAATGGAACGCGTGTTAAATTTTTATTTTTGACACGAACACGCGTGGCCACGACGAAAACACGAGCCCATGCCCACCTCTAATCCTGATCAAGAATATATATACTTTATAGGGTCGGAGATGTCTCCTTCACTGCGTTGCACACTTTTGATCCTCTGCATGGGTATTGTTGAGCTATCAGCGTTTTGATAGCGGCCGAATTAATAGACAATGTTCAATTTTATAATTCAATTTATTATGGGTCAATTTAACCCCAAACAAATTCCGTGGCCGAACCAAAACAATGCCGAATTACAAGTGCTTAAACCCTAAGAGCTTGCGCAGAAGCTCCACCAAAGCTCCAAAGTGCATGCGCTACAAAAGAACAACAAAGCGCATGCGAATCTGGGAGAAACAAAGAATATGGTACAGCTGATAACGGGCAATAAGTGGACCGCTGTGGCTAGTTACACTGAGAGACTTAAATAGAAATAATTATGATATTTGATGCTGTCACAAGTCCCAACATCCTCCCCCCGTTGAATTCCTTTCAACAAAACATCCTTAAGGGCATGGGACATCTTCATCACATAATATTGCTGATGATCTCAAGGTCCATAATTCTCAGTTGCAGAATGCCGTGTCCATCCAGATCCAGAGAGCGCTCGAACCAGGCGTCAATAGAGTGGCGAGAGTGGAAGGAAACTTCTTTCCGAAATTTCGCGTAGGCGCACCTTTCGATTACAGGATCGGGAGCCTTCAGGGCTGGAGCAGAAGCCACATTGGCAGCTGCAGACAGCAGCAGCAGCGATGCGGACGACCTCCCCCCTCTGAGGGATTAAGAACAGCAGCTTTAGAAAATCCATCGCAGACAACTGCCACATGCGATGTGGAAATAGCGACCACGGGGGGAGCGGTGGATAGCAGGGGCACTGATGAGACGCAATTGGACCCGTCCTGGCTATCATGATCGTTGTTCAGGTTTCGCTCCAATTTCAAATCCTGAAAACCCGATAGGATGTCGCGGTCCAGCGAAGAATCCTGACTGCCTGAGCGACGATTTTCCAACAGACCACCATACACTTTCGTAGCCTCTATGGTTGGTTTTGTCAATGACGGAGCAATGGGACTAGTGCTGCCGTCGAGACGAGTGGATTGTTCAGGCACGTGTGCAATGTTGTGTAGCTTCTTGATGATTTTTTTTCTATGTGGTTGTGGTATGAAGGGCCGGACGCTAAAGTAGATAAATTGATAAATGGAGTACCTTCCCATTCCCACCTGAATATCAACGCGCACATTAGCGGCAAGCTGGGAGAACTTCCAGAATAATTCGCTCCCAATTTCACTAGAGCTCAATCGCTCTAACGCATCCTGGAGTGTGGTGAATTTCTTGCGCAACGCAATTTCCAACGGCTCCAGTACCATGATGGTCAAATCTCCCTTCTGCACCGCAGCCTTGACCTTATTATGCAGGGCTTCCATCTCACTTCTGCTCTTCGCCGCAACAGCCTTTCCCTGCTTGCAGGAACCGAGGCCCTAAATAAGTCTCCAGACTCCATTATGTAAGATTTTGTGCAAGGTGCAATGTAATGGAAACAACAGCAACAAATTTTCCTTTACAAGGTTTCCTTTATGCACTTTAATGATCACAAATAAAACCGGGCGCGATCACATCGGGGTCACCAAATGTTGAGCTATCAGCGTTTTGATAGCGGCTGAATTAATAGACAAGGTTCAATTTTATAATTCAATTTATTATGGGTCAATTTAACCCCAAAACAAATTCCGCGGCCGAACCAAAACAATGCCGAATTAAAAGTGCTTAAAACCCTAAAAGCTTGCGCAGAAGCTCCACCAAAGCTCCAAAAGTGCATTCGCTACAAAAGAACAACAAAGCGCATGGGAATCTGGGAGAAACAAAGAATATGGAACAGCTGATAACGGGCAATTAGTGGACCGCTGTGGCTAGTTACACTGAGAGACTTAAATAGAAATAATTATAATATTTGATGCTGGCACAAGTCCCAACAGGTATAAAGATGGGATTTGGTACAGATTCTATTTTGGGAAAAACAATCTGATTTGTCGAATTTCATAAGGATAGCTGCCTATAGCTGCCATATAACTGATTGATCGGAAATGCTATAACTTCGTTGTTTTTCCAGTTAGAAGGATGGGAGTTTCAATGGGGGTTCCTCTTTGGGCAAAATAATTCGATATGCCAAATTTCATAAGGATCGGTGAACTATATACGATCCACTATATATCTAATAATATAAGATGCGTGGCGACACCTAGCGGACTGCGACTCAACTGCAAGGGTATATAAACTTCGGCTCCGCCCGAAGTTAGATTTCCTTTCTTGATTGTTCTGCTTTCATCAGGATCGGCCGACTATATCCTATAGCGGCCATATGACTGAACGATCGGAAGTGGCACAACCTAAACTGCAAGGGTATGTCAACTTTGGCTCCGCCCGAAGTTAGCTTTGCTTTCTTGTTTACTCTAATATACCAAGGGTTAATTGTTTAAAAAATAAAACAATTGAAATGTATTAAATGAAAATGAATAAAAACTTCAAATTGGAGTTGAAATAAAATAAAAATCAGGCCACATATAAATTGTTCAGAGAAGCAACATACAATTAATCAAAAATGACGAGATTACCATATTTTTTACTCTAATATACCAAGGGTTAATTGGTTTAAGAATAAATATAAAAAATAAAAATAAATAAGAACTTCATATTTAAAAAAATGTAATGCTTTTCAATAAATTATTAACTCACTATTAGGGCCGCCATGGTCAAAAACATACAGTTAATCAAAAACAATCAGTTTCCAAGTTGTTTAGTCTAATAAACCAATGGTTAAATAGTTGAAAAAAAAAATTAAATTAAAATAAAGAACTTCATATTTTAGATGAAATAAAATAAAAATCAGGCCCCGAATAAGGCCCCGTTGCAGGGAGGGCCTCGACGCAAGGAGACTCCAGGGTCCTTTTTTTTTTAGAAAATTTAATTAAGTCAGCATAAGAAGGGATTCTTTGCTAGAGGGTTAGTTGTGAACCCCTAAGTACCCCTAAGTAAACCTAACCTCACCCCCACCTAGGTCAGAAAACGTGCCCCAACCATCGAACGTGTGCGCCATAGCGGGAGTTCAACATCCAGCCTGATAGTTCGTTACCCATTACAGTAATGAATACAGCTGTCGTAAAGGCAATGCAAAACGAGCTTCTAACTGAGCTCACGGAGAGGATGGCAAATCGAATACAGACAAATGTTGAAGCGCAAATGAGCAATATAGACCAACAAAGGGCAACGGTAAATCCTAAAACAAGTAGGGATTCCTCCCTAGAGCAGGTTTTGGGAATGAACATGCCACACGACGAACAGTTTACAGTTCCACAGAGACCCAATAGCTTCAGATCCCTAAGCTCGGATTTAGAACAAAGACCCGACAAAGTGGGTCACATTTTATCAAACTGAAAATTAAGGTTTTCGGGATCGGTTTTATCTACAGAGTCGAGGCTCTGACACATCAGACATTAGAGGGGAATTTCTCACTTTTATGCGGGAATGCAAATATGCTATTTGTAGGAAAGGCCACTGATTTTTTTGGCGTCAAGACAGTAGGAGTGGGGAGATGGCAGGAGCTTTCTGCAGCCTTATGGAAGCGATTCCGGGATTTAAGGACCGATGTAGATATCCGTCAGATGATCAGGGACAGAAAACAGAGAGATAAGAAATCGTTTGAAAGCTTTTATGATTCCATTTTAAAGCTTACTGACCGACTTAGCCAGCCTATATCCGACTAAACACTGGTGGGAATAGTGCGGCGCAATTTACGTCCAGAAATCCAGCTTGAGATTCTGAATTTAAACTTCGAGTCCATGGAGAATTTGAGGGATACGGTTAGAAAAAGGGAATTCTTTGTAGAAGAGAAGAGATATAGAATACCATGGTTACCAAAAACCACTCCCTTTAAGAAAACCCATAAGTGAACCATAAGCGAAGGGGTGAAAATTTGGGGAACTTCAAGAAGTGGTAGGATAATTTTCCTTGGTATGTTGAAACTGCAGAAAGGAAGGACATAGATACCAAGATTGCGCATCAAAAAGGAAAATCTTTTGTTATGGTTGTGGACTTCCTAACGCGTGTGAGCGATGTACAAAAAACTCCCACAGGAACACTGCAACACCGCGTTCCCAACCGACAGCCAGGCTTGAGGACCAGCATTAGTTAGAGAGGAGGGAGCGCTTAGTGTAGAAAATTCACCTTCCGGATATTTGGAATTGTAAGTCTGTCATACTAAGCTGGAAAAGTTCCGAACATTAAACTTGCCAATACTGAAGAACGAGGCTCGGTCTGTCTCGCGAAAAAGTCGGCGACAAAAAAATTACTGGAAGACAATAAAAAAAATTGCTAGTATTAGAAAAAATTTTGGGGACAATAGGCCTTTCGCAGAAGTTATTTTACTAGAAAAGAAGAGAACAGGGTTGCTAGATAAAGGCGCTGCTGTATCGTGTAGAGGTGGGCAGCTGGCTAATGAGTATATATGAAGTAGAAAGCCTTTTAAAAAGGTTTTAGCTGTTTTAGCTGTACTGCCGATGGAAACAAGCAACAAATAATAGGTAAATTTAAGACAGAGATAGAATATAAAGGAATGAAAAGGGAATTAGCATTTCATATAATCCCCTCTCTCTATACCAGGGCGGCCTTTGTATCATTATAAAGTCATGCCTTTTGGCCTCTGCAACGCTCCACAAACCATCACCCAGAAACGAAGTTTTTGTGTACCTGGACGATTTATTAGTTATCTCCGATATGTTTGATAATTAATGCTTATAAGCATTTGGAAGTTTTGGAGACTCTAGCTAAACGGATCCAAGAAGCTAACTTAACCTTGAATGTGGAGAAGAGCAAGTTCTGTAGGAGAACCGTAAAATATTTGGGCCACATAATAGGTGAGGGTGGTATTCGAACGGACCCTGACAAAGTCTAGGCCATTACAAATTTTCCGTTACCAACATCACTCAAGGCGTTAAGAAGCTTTTTGGGATTAGCCGGTTGGTACAGGAAATTTATAAACAATTTTGCATCAGTATCGGCTCCTTTGACCGATCTTTTACAAAACAAACGTAAATTTGTGATGACCCAAGAAGGTAAAGAGGCATTTGAGAAGTTGAAGGCTATGTTAGGAAGTGCGCCGGTATTATAGACCCCAGACTTTGAGAGACCTTTTTTCATACATTGCGATGCTAGTTAGACTGGAGTAGGAGGGGTCCTAGTGCAGAAGTCTATTACTGGGGACGAATTACCAATAGCCTTTGTATCAAAGAAATTAAATAAAGAGCAAAGGAATTACACAGTTACAGAGCAGGAATGCCTTGCGGCTTTAGTAAGCATTAAAAAATTCCGAGCTTATGTCGAAGGACTAGAATTTACCGTCATCACGGATCACGAGTCCTTGAAGTGGCTGATGTCGCAGAACGATCTAAATACTAGATTGGCACGGTTGGCTTTAAAGTTACAAGGGTTTCGATATTCAATCCAGCATCGAAAGGGCACGCTAAATGTTGTTCCCGATGCTTTGTCTAGAGTTGAGCATGAACAGATAGCGGCAGAACGGGTTGCTGATGGATATCGACTCAGAACATTTTAAGTCCGTTGAGTATATGCAGTTAATGGAGGGAATTAAAAGTAATTGGGATAACTTTTCGGATCTGAGAATCGTGGATTCCTTGGTATACCGACGCACCGAACATTCGAAAGGCGAACTTCTCAATGATGCGTACGCATGGAAATTGTGGTTACCTAAGGCTATGAATCAGGAGGTGCTAAAGAAATCGCATGACGATCCATTAGCGTCTCACGGGGGTGGTCACAGTTGGAGAAAATTCGGCGATATTATTTTTGGCCAGGAATGGTGAATAACGTGAAGGACTACATTTCAGCCTGTGAAAGTTGTAGGATGACTAAAGCACCGAATAGGGCGTTGAGAACACCTATGGGTAAGGCAGTCGAGACGCAGAGGTTTTTCCAGCGTCTCGACATTGATTTTTTATGCCCTTATTCTAGGTCTCGTAGTGGGAATATAGGGATTTTCATTGCGCTTGACCATTATTCCAAATTCGATTTTCTTAGAGCCGTAAAGAAACATACAGCGAACGTTGTTCTGGTCTAGGATCCACTATATCCTATATGGTTTTTGGGCAGCAGATGATTACATCTGGTGCAACGTACTCCTTATTGAGGAAGTTGGCTATGCTAGGGGCAAGAGGCTACTTTTAATCGTGAGGACTCTCTTGAGGTAGTCAGAAAGAAAGCAGCTGAAACATTGGCAAAACAGTATGAGAGGCATGAACGACATTACAACCTTAGGGCGCGCGAAGTATCTTACAAGGTTGGGCAGGTTACAATTCTAAGCTAGCTCCCCTATTTTAAAAGGCTAGAGTGAGAAGGAAGATAGGAAGCTCTATATATGAACTAGAGGATTTGAGTGGAAAGCTTGTCGGCCGGTATCTTGGGAAAGATATAAGTGGTCAGCCTTGTGGGTGAAAAAGTTTAAATGCACCCCAAGCGCGATTTTGGTCAGGGGAATTTGGAAAGGCTTGTATCGGATGGATTGCTCATGCGGTTTTAAAGCGACTGGCTCCAAAACGGTCGTGAAGAAAACGGGTAGGCTTAGGGACTGTTAGTGGCTGCGCTCTTTCTCAGCGAGAGAAATGGGTGGAGAAATTTATAACCGGGTAAACTCTGCAAAAAAAAACTCTCAAATAGCTGGGCCCTGGGTTCGTCGTATCACTCGGCTGGAGGTTCTTTTTTTCCCATCGAGACTCAGACCAGTGCAGTTTAAAATGGTAGAACTTGAATTCATAAAAAGTTTGAAGCAGATAAAGTGTGAAAATTTGGAATTTAGTCAGTTAGGACTGACTCTGGAGGCCTGCAACAGCTCTGGGACCAGATCAGTCCACGGTCTTCAATCATCGAAGTCGCCGCGGAAGTTGGCGAAACCCCTGGTGCGGTTGCAGGGAGGGCCTCGGCGCAAGGAAACCCAGTGTCGGGTTTTTAAGAAAATTTAATTAAGTCAGCTTAAAAAGGGAATCTTTGCTAGAGGGTTAGTTGTGAATGTGTGACCCCTAAGTAAACCTAACCTCACCCCCACTTAGCTATTTAATAACTAAGTAGTTGTAAGCGGTTAAAGAACGATTTAAAATTTAAAACAAAAAAATCTTTTCTTAAAATTCCCTACCCTCCGCACAAGCTGCAATATAATCATATTTATTAGTGCAATATTGGTGAACGGGACTGAAGAGAAACGAGAAAAAAAGCTTATTTTTAAGTTAAGTTTTATTGTAAAAGAAGGGAAAATAATAGAAAATTTGGGAATAATTGTAGTACATTTTGGTGATAAGTGAGTGAAACAGAGTTAAAAGAAAAAAAAATTTTCTTCTTTAGGAAAATAATATTATTTGATGTAATGAATTATTATTATACCCTTGCAGAGGGTATTATAATTTTGGTTAAAAGTGTGCATCGCAGAGAAGGAGACATCTCCGACCCTATAAAGTATATATATTCTTGATCAGAATCACCTCCTGAGTCGATGTAAACATGTCTGTCTGTCGATATAGTCGACCGATCCCGGCCGTTCTGATTTATATACTGCTGCAAACAAAAGAAGGATGTGTGAAAAGTTTCATCTCGATAGCTCTAAAACTGAGAGACTAGAGAGACGGACATGCTCATATCGACTCAGGAGGTGATCCTGATCAAGAATATAATATAAGAGATGTCTCCTTCACTGCGTTGCACACTTTTGACCAAAATTATAATACCCTCTGCAAGGGTATAATAAAAGAATAGCACACATTAAAAGGCTATTATATAAAAATAATCCACATCCATGGGTGACAGCAGTAAAATTAACTGCTGAGCTCGAATTCCTAAAAGAAAGTCTCCAGAAGAAAGAAAACCCAACCGCAACTCACTCAGAATGATTTAAAACCTTAAATACAAACACTAAACCACCATCTCCCAAGCCATTACCAAGATACTACGAAGAGTGCCCGAACGACTGCCCCGGACCGCTGGAAACCCCAGTGTGCAAGTTCAGTTGCATAAAGCAGCATAGGTGAGGAAAACCCGGCACCGCCCACGCTTAGGACAAAGGACATCAGCCGCAGCCGCATTCTCCAGGAGAATATTGCGTATTGCACTGCGTTGCATTATTAATGTACTGCGTTACATTATAGTTATAATCGACTTTATGAAAAATTGAGCGGAACCTTTTCTGCCCAATTAGAAGTGTAGCCCGTAAAGCTATACAGAATAATAGGTAGGAAAACCTGTAAAATTAGATGCAAAGTACTGCAATAAGTAAATATTCTAAAGAAACAGGCAGCTATAATTATATTCCAAATACAATTATTTCAAAAATGGCAATAGTTGCACAGAAGCAACGGGACAATCAAACACGGTCCTATATTACAAGAATTATCCACAGCGTGGCTCAAGTCGCGGACGTGGAAATTGTAGAGGTAGTTTTCGTGGTAATCACAATAACTACAACCACAATAACTTCAACAACAATAATTATAACAACAATTACCAAAATAACAATAGAGGTCGAGGCCAATATAGAGGAAACTATAGAGGCGGAAACTCGAACAGAGGCCACAATGGCGATAACCTAAGCAATGTCAGAATTGCCCAAAATACATCGGAAAACCCCCAAGACCCTTTAAATGTTCAGCAGTAAAAGACGCAAGAGTTCACACCATTAATCTCAGTCAAAATATATTCATTTCATTTATTCATGTAGCTACTGGAAAAGAACTTATCTTTTGCAGACATATCCATTTTAAAAGAAACTTCTATATTATAGACATAAAAGGAATAAGCCAAGAAATAACCAAATCCAAAGGTCTGGTTTCCATAGAAATACAAACGACTAAATATATAATTACACACGATTTTCATATCGTGACTTTTTAATTCCCTATTCCATGTGATGGAATATAGGAATCGATTTTATAAAAAAATACAACTGTCAGTTAGACTTTAAGCCATCTGAAGATTGGCTTATAATTTTTTTTTTTTTTTTGCGCGGTTCCCACTGCATACGTACAGCCCACCTTCCGTCCAACCGACCGAGGGACGCTGCCGCGTAACGTACGGCTCGAATCGCGGGAATAGATCCGAGATAGATAAGCGAGGATTAGGAGAAAGATATTACGAGGAAGAGTGTTGCATAGATAAGGCGGTTAATATAAGCGATTTAAGATTGTTAGTAGAGCAAAGTGATAAGATGTGGTAGAGACCATTGTAGTCCGAACATAATACCCTGAACGGATCGTGTTGGGCATATGTCGAACTACAATAGCTGAGGAGTAGAGGACGAAAGTTTCTGGTCCTTCTACTAGGAATGTTCAAGTTTAAACGTGTTAGTAAATGCTGGCTGTCTATATTTCCATAAATAAGATTATATAGAAACATGACACCCAGCATCGTTCTACGATTTGTTAATGTTGGTAAGTTGATTAGTAAAAGTCTACTATGATAAGAGGGGAGGTAAAGATTTGCATCCGAATTAAGTCCCCTAAGAGCAAAAGAAAGGAAGTATTTTTGTACAGATTCAATGTGATCTTGGTGTACTCCATATTGAGGACTCCAGACACACGATCCATACTCAAGAATCGGACGGACCAGTGATGTATATAACGTTTTAGTCATGTACGGGTCATTAAATTCTTTTGACCATCTTTTAATAAAACCAAGCACACCCATAGCTTTATTAACCATGGTAGATACATGGTCGGTAAATTTAAGTTTCAAATCTAATAGGACACCTAGATCGTTAACCTGAGTTAATCGTTCTAAGGCATTCCCATAGAGAAAGTACATAGCCTGGTGAGGACTAGATCGGTAAAAAGACATAAGTTTACATTTCGATCCATTAAGCTTTAGGTTATTTGCTAAACACCAATTTTGAAGTTTATCCAAATCGGATTGAAGTCTAGACTGGGCGCTAGTGAATTTATACTGAAGGCTAAGCTTAACGTCATCAGCGTACATAAGTACAAGTGAATTAGTTAAGGCAAGGGGCAAGTCGTTAATAAACAGAGTAAAAAGTAGGGGTCCAAGATGGCTTCCTTGGGGCACCCCCGATGTGGCGCGGACTACACGCGAGGTAACATCTTTAAAGAAAACACGTTGGGTTCTCCCTGATAAGTAGCTCGAAATCCACATAAGAAGATCAGTTGGGAATCCCAAAAGACTGAGTTTACTTATAAGAAGCGAATGGTTAACAGAGTCAAATGCTTTACTGAAGTCAGTGTATATGACGTCTGTTTGTAAGCCATTCCGGAAGCCATCCGTGATAAAAGATGTTAGCTCCAATAAGTTGGTAGTGGTGGAGCGGCGCTTCATGAAGCCATGCTGGCACGGAGTTATTATTGAACTACATAGGTGTTGCAAATGTGGAGTGATAAGTTTTTCAAAAAGCTTTGGAATTGCTGACAATTTAGAGATGCCTCTATAATTAGCAGCGTCGGACTTTTCCCCTTTTTTATGCAGCGGAATAATGAAGGATTCCTTCCACATAAGGGGAAAGATCGAAGTTTCCAGCGATAGATTAAAGAGTTTAACAAGCGGTTTGCACAGTGCCTCGGCGCAGTACTTCAGAACACAGCCTGGTACTCCATCAGGGCCTAGCGAATAAGAAGAAGAAGAAGAAGATCTTAAGAAGATCCGATAACACACCACTTTGATCGAAAGATGGGCAAAATATAAGGTTGGCTGATTGGATATTATAAGTGTAAGGCTGAGCTAAACTGCTGCTAGGTGAATAGGTAGTTTGAAAAAACTGTGCAAAGAGATCGGCCATTGCCTGATCGGTGTTCGCATAAGAGTTCTCAAACGTAAGCATTGGGGGAAAAGATACATGTTTACGCTTAGTGTTTACAAAGTTATAAAACTGCTTCGGATCCTGAGTAAACTGAATCCTGCAGCGGCGAATATAACTCCTATAACATTCTGCGTCATGCACGGTGAAATTGGACCGAGCTACTAAGTATCTTGAATAAGTAACTGTACAGCCAGATAATCTATGTTTGTTTAAAAGTCTACTCATACTATTCTTTAAATTTATAAGGTGCCTTGTATACCAAGGCGGATTCATTGAAGCGGACGGATATTTCCACGGTACGCAAGCGTCGAAAAATATGTTCAAAGTGTAATAAAATTTTTGTAATGCAATGTTTATATCCTCGCATGCCAGTAAATCAGACCAATCAAATTCCAAAATTAACTTGTTTAATTTCATAAAGTCAGCCTTACGAAAGAAACGAACTTTCTGAGATTTAACTGTAGACTTAAGGTCAAAAAAGTAATTTGAAACATAAGTCCAACAGCCGACCTAAAGAATTTCTAACGTGGTTAATTTGCCCGAGTGACATGTCGAACATGCCCTCAGGGAAGTCATGGTGGGAGTTAAGCTGTAAAGACGGTGAATTATCAACATTTGACCACATAAGTTCTGGGATATTAAAGTCACCCAGAGCTATCAGCTGGTCACCATCAGACAGACGATCGAAAACCAAACGAATAGCGGACAAATGTTGCCAGTATGTTGGCGGTTCGGATGAAGGTGGTATGTACGAACAGGTAACATACAAAGATTGATCGGACAAAGTGATTTTGATGCAAAGAAATTCAATGTCACCAAACTCTTGTGATTTTACCTCTTCAGAAGCGAATTTGGAGTCTACAGAAATTAGCACTCCTCCTCCCCTTCGCAAAGTTCTATCACATCTAAAAGTGGCGTACCTACTAGGAAAAACTTCGGAGCTTAAGATGTCCGGCTTTAACCAAGTTTCTGTAAATACAATAATGTGGGATGCAAAAGAAGAACTATCAGAATACAGTTTGGGAAGTTTACTACGAAACCCTCTTGTATTCTGATAGGTAAGTGTTAATGAAGACATTAGTTTTTTGAGATTGAGGAAGATGAGGTGGAAGGTTGATCAGTGGCCTTAACATGTGGGAGTTTTACACCCACAGGTTTGGTTATCTTTTTTTTCACCGTACTTGGCTGATGTTCTTGGACGAAAATGTTCTCTGGCCAAAAGCTGGCGGAACAGATCGTCTTGAACATCTGCAAGGGCACACGTATTTTGAAAGATGACGTGTGCCTGGTGTAAGAATATTTGAACTTTGTAATATCCACCACCTTTATGTCGGCTTTTGCTTTGGCTTTGATGTAAGCCGAGATATCAATCTCCGAAGTATCAGGGGCAAGCCGGGAAACAAAAATGTGTTTCGATGGTGGGATCCGTAATCCGCCGCATCAGTGCGTACCGGGGGTCCGGACGGTTTATTTCCCTGTTTGGTGGCTGTTACAGGAGTTTGAATTATTGGGTCTGGGATCACTTGAAGCGATGCCACAGAGGACATATCGGACAATTGCTCATTGAGTCCGAGACATTCGGAAGCCGAATTTTTCTCAGGTCCGGCCCTTGGGGTGGCCAGAGATATAAGCGGCTGCATAGTTGTCGGCTGAGCAGGCTGAAGATTACTCGACCCGAGCACATCACTAAAAGCGGATTTCTTACGCTTTGGAGACTCATTTAGTAGTTGAAGACTACTAAACTGTGTATCAAGCGCACAGAGTTGGTCATTGATTTTTCGAAAACCACTAATCAACTCCTTGAAACCGCTTTTAGTCTGCCTCATGAACGACCTCATTTCGTCCTGAACAGCACGACAACCGTCACAGCAAAAGTGGAGTCCAGACCTACGCGAGATTGCATCCGACACTGAGGCCGTGAACCCGGCACACTTAGCGTGTAAAACGTTTTCACAGAGCCAGCAATGGATGGTAGGCTGGGAAGACGAGATTGTCTTATTGCAAGACTTTAATGCACAGACCAATTTAAAATCCATAATTATTAAAAATTTTAATAATTAATTTATTAAAAATTATTTAAAATTAAATAATTAATTTATTAAAAATTATTAAAAATTTAAATAATTAATTTATTAAAAATTATTAAAAAAATTAATAATTAATTTAAAAATATTATTTTATTTTATTAATGAGGAACCTTGAACCACTGTACCAAGGAAAAGAGAAGGGGAGATTAAAGAGAGCAGTTAGTGCAAGTTAGTAAGATTTAAAGAAATAGAGATAAGAATCTCTATTGAGCGAGAGTAGAAGCAAAAGAATAGCAACAACACCGTAGGAGATGAAGAAGCAGAGCAGGGCTATGTTTGGAAAGTAAGTTAAATAAATTATTATTTTACCTCCAAATATATCACTGCACACGCAAAGCGATACGGATCTAAAAAATTGCAATTTGTTTATATATCAGTAAAGAAATAAACACCGATTGTTTATAGAAAGCTTATTGCAAATTTTACAAAAACGTAGTGCGCACAAAAAAAACACGTCCGTCCGCTTTAAGATAAAGAGAGGCATTTTTCGAATAATTAGACCCAATAACTTAAAATTCCTAATTAATGTACCAATAGCTCACAATTCTCGCAATTCAATACTTCTGCCAGCAAGATCCCAAGTTATTCGAAAAATACAACTTAATTCAAAAGAAGACAGTGTATTAATTCCAAATTCCAGGATCACCTCCTGAGTCGATGTAAACATGTCTGTCTGTCGATATAGTCGACCGATCCCGGCCGTTCTGATTTATATACTGCTGCAAACAAAAGAAGGATGTGTGAAAAGTTTCATCTCGATAGCTCTAAAACTGAGAGACTAGAGAGACGGACATGCTCATATCGACTCAGGAGGTGATCCTGATCAAGAATATAATATAAGAGATGTCTCCTTCACTGCGTTGCACACTTTTGACCAAAATTATAATACCCTATGCAAGGGTATAATAAAAGAATAGCACACATTAAAAGGCTATTATATAAAAATAATCCACATCCATGGGTGACAGCAGTAAAATTAACTGCTGAGCTCGAATTCCTAAAAGAAAGTCTCCAGAAGAAAGAAAACCCAACCGCAACTCACTCAGAATGAATTAAAACCTTAAATACAAATACTAAACCACCATCTCCCAAGCCATTACCAAGATACTACGAAGAGTGCCCGAACGACTGCCCCGGACCGCTGGAAACCCCAGTGTGCAAGTTCAGTTGCATAAAGCAGCATAGGTGAGGAAAACCCGGCACCGCCCACGCTTAGGACAAAGGACATCAGCCGCAGCCGCATTCTCCAGGAGAATATTGCGTATTGCACTGCGTTGCATTATTAATGTACTGCGTTACATTATAGTTATAATCGACTTTATGAAAAATTGAACGGAACCTTTTCTGCCCAATTAGAAGTGTAGCCCGTAAAGCTATACAGAATAATAGGTAGGAAAACCTGTAAAATTAGATGCAAAGTACTGCAATAAGTAAATATTCTAAAGAAACAGGCAGCTATAATTATATTCCAAATACAATTATTTCAAAAATGGCAATAGTTGCACAGAAGCAACGGGACAATCAAACACGGTCCTATATTACAAGAATTATCCACAGCGTGGCTCAAGTCGCGGACGTGGAAATTGTAGAGGTAGTTTTCGTGGTAATCACAATAACTACAACGACAATAACTTCAACAACAATAATTATAACAACAATTACAAAAATAACAATAGAGGTCGAGGCCAATATAGAGGAAACTATAGAGGCGGAAACTCGAACAGAGGCCACAATGGCGATAACCTAAGCAATGTCAGAATTGCCCAAAATACATCGGAAAACCTCCAAGACCCTTTAAATGTTCAGCAGTAAAAGACGCAAGAGTTCACACCATTAATCTCAGTCAAAATATATTCATTTCATTTATTCATGTAGCTACTGGAAAAGAACTTATCTTTTTAATAGACACAGGTGCAGACATATCCATTTTAAAAGAAACTTCTATATTATAGACATAAAAGGAATAAGTCAAGAAATAACCAAATCCAAAGGTCTGGTTTCCATAGAAATACAAACGACTAAATATATAATTACACACGATTTTCATATCGTGACTTTTTAATTCCCTATTCCATGTGATGGAATATAGGAATCGATTTTATAAAAAAATACAACTGTCAGTTAGACTTTAAGCCATCTGAAGATTGGCTTATAATTAGACCCAATAACTTAAAATTCCTAATTAATGTACCAATAGCTCACAATTCTGGCAATTCAATACTTCTGCCAGCAAGATCCCAAGTTATTCGAAAAATACAACTTAATTCAAAAGAAGACAGTGTATTAATTCCAAATCAAGAAATTCAGCATGGTATTTACATTGCAAATACCATAGCATCATCCAAAAACGCCTTCATAAGGATACTTAATACAACAAATTACGACGAAAGTAGTCGTAATTTGTTGTATTAAGTTTGTTGTATTAAGACAATGTAACATATGAATCACTTTCGAACTACGACGTAGTCAAAACCAATCTAGATAATAGAGAAAAATGTGTATTATCCCAACTTTCAAAAAACTTCCCTCCACAATTTAAGTCGCAGCTTTCTAGCTTATGCACCCAATATAGCGACGTATTCGGATTGGAAACAACTTCTATAAGCAAAAACTGAGATTAAAGGATGATGAGACAGTATACATAAAAAATTATCGAAGCCCACATAGTCAGGTAAATGAAATACAAAAGCAAGTAGAAAAGTTGATCTCCGAAGGGATTGTTGAACTATACGTATCCGAATATAACCATCCGTATCCTAAGAAACCAGTAAACCAGTAAGTAAAGAAATGGCGGTTAGTGATTGACTATCGCCAGATTAATAAAAAATTACTATCTGATAAATTTCCACAACCTAGAATTGATGATATCTTGGACCAACTAGGTCGAGCAAAATTGAAGGTCGAGCCCATCAAATTGAACTAGAAAAAAGTTCCAGAGACATAACGTCTTTTTCAACGAGCAACGGCTCATATCGCTTCACGCGATTACCTTTTGGATTAAAAATAGCTCCTAACTCATTTCAGAGAATGATGACTACATTTTCTGCACTAGAACCTTCTGAAGCATTCCTTTACATGGATGACTTAATAGTGATCGGTTGTTCCGAAAAACGTATGCTTATGAACTTGACAGGTGTTTTTGAGAATTGTAGGAAATATAACCTGATTTTACATCCAGAAAAATGTTCATTTTTTATGCATGAAGTGACTTTTTTAGGCCATAAATGCACTGATAAAGGAATACTTCCAGACGAGAAGAAATATGAAGTCATTATGAACTACCCAGTTCCGCACGACGCGGACAGCGCTAGACGTTTCGTAGCATTTTGTAACTATTATAGACGCTTTATAAAAAACTTCGCCGACTATTCAAGGCACATAACAAGATTATGTAAAAAGAATGTCCATTTTCAATGGTCTGATAAATGTCAGAATGGATTCCAATATTTAAAAAAAAAACTTATGGAACCTACTTTGATATAATACCCAGATTTTACTTAAGAATTCTGTATAATCACAGATGCAAGTCAGCAAGCGTGTGGAGCAGTTTTAACTCAAAACCATAATGGTCTCCAAATTCCCATTGCATACCCATCAAGAGCATTTACAAAAGGAGAAAGTAACAAGTTTACTACTGAGCAGGAACTAGCTGCAATTCACTGGGCAATAATACATTTTCGACCATATATTTATGGAAAACATTTTATAATTAGAACAGACCACAGACCTCTAATATATCTATTCTCAATGAGCAACCCAAGTTCCAAACTGACACGTATGAGGCTCGAATTAGAAGAATATGATTTTACAGTCGAATATTTAAAGGGTAAAGACAATCATGTAGCTGATGCGTTATTAAGAATAACCATTAAAGAGCTACAGAATATTACAAGACATATAATGAAAGTCACTACTAGATATCAAAGTAGACAAAAATTCCGCGCTGTAAATCAAGAACAAGAATATCAAAATTGCCTATGCAATTTTTAAGTAAAACTTCTAAGCCCAACGTATACGACGTCATAAACAATGATGAAGTACGTAAAGTAGTGACCTTGCATATAAAAGATACGTTAAGTTTATTTAAACAAAGCAGAAAAATTAATGCAAGATATGATGTTAGCTATTTATATACTAATGGAGTTATTGACATAGGTCAATTTTTCCAAAGGCTTGAAATGCAAGCCGGTATACATAAAATCAGCCAATTCAAAGTGGCACCATGGGAAAATATCTTTGAACATACTTCAATAGATAATTTTAAATTAATGGGCAATAAAATATTGAAAACATTAAGAGTAGCGCTACTCAACCCGGTGACCCAAATAACAAATTTAAAAGAAAAAGACACAATTTTGTCTACGTTTCATGATGATCCAATTCAGGGAGGTCATACTGGCATATCAAAAACTTTGGCCAAAGTAAAAAGACACTATTACTGGAAAAGAATGTCTAAAGATATAACTGAGTACGTAAGAAAATGTCAAAAATGTCAGCAAGCAAAAATTATATCGCATACAAAGACCCCATTAACAATAACTGATACACCTATAAATGTTTTCGACAGAGTGATAGTGGACACTATTGGTCCATTACCAAAATCAGAAAATGGCCATGAATATGTAGTCACGTTAATTTGTGACTTAACAAAATATCTAGTTGCCATACCAGTTGCAAATAAAAACGGAAATACTGTCGCTAAAGCAATTTTTAAATCATTTATTCTGAAGTACGGTCCAATGAAGACGTTCATTACGCACATGGGAACAGAATACAAGAATTCAATTATAAATGACTTGTGCAAATATTTGAACATCAAAAACATAACATCTACCGCACACCACAACCAGACAGTTGGGACAATCGAAAGAAGTCATATAAGAAGTCACTTACATATCGGTTGATAAAACCGACTGGGACGTATGGCTTCAATATTTCGTCTTTTGTTTCAACACGACCCCCTCAATGGCACATTATTATTGTCCATATGAGTTAGTATGTGGCAAAACAAATAATTTACCAAAAGAATTCAATAGTATAGATAACATGGAAACAATATATAACATAGATGACTATGCTAAAGAGAGTAAATATAGACTCGAAGTATCATATAAAAGAGCTAGAATTATGTTAGAAGAAAATAAGTATAGAAATAAAAAACTATATGATCAGAAAGATATCATATAGTATAAAAAACTATATGATAGATATATCAGTGGAGGATAAAGTTTTACTAAAAAACGAAACAGGTCATAAGTTAGATCCCAAATGTACTGGTCCATATAAAGTAACGGAAATAGGAGACAGAGATAATATTATAATATTAAATAATAAAAATGGGAAAAGCAAACAGTTCATAAGAATAGATTAAAAATGTTTATTTCATAATTGTATTTAGTATGGCCATGCATAGATGCAAATATTTTTCGTAATTTCATTTTCTTCTTTTTGCTAATATATAATTTAAAAAAAAAAACAAAAAAAAAAAACAAAAAAAAAAAAACATACAAAAAAAAATTTTTTTTATCAAAATTATTAAAATAACTTCATATTATTACGTTATTTTCCAAAAGGAAGGAGATGTAGTATGCACACATATTGAATAGCCACTGTACCAAGAGTACCTAAAGGGTAAACATGAACCGATCGCTATGTACAAAAAGTTGCAAGCGCCGACAGAATTGTAACACGAAAGGACCTCATATGCATATACCTCGCGCTCCCGCTTACGAGAGCATAGCATACATATATATAAGCATATACATAGCCGTCTTGCTGCCGCCATCTGTGGGCAGCGCAGCGACGAGACTTTGCCTTACTTAGAATTAAAAGAATAATGTAAAATCAGATCCAATAGAAGCATTGGAGCGGCACCTTTGCTGCTCATTCAATAAATCAAGAATAAATAAATAAATTGGATATAAACGACATTACGCTATTGAACTTCAAGCTTTGGTCCTAGGACCCTAAATTTTTTTTTTTTGTTCCACAGATTTTTTCCCCTTGCTATTGGGCCGAAATGGCAACCATCAAACTTCGCGCCAGGACCCCCGCATTGTCAAAGTTTGCCAACTTGTTTCCGTCCCTACAGAGAGTGATCGCCTACATTTACAAATTTTGCCACCGCATCCGTCACGAAGGGATTTCTGTTCAGGATCTCCAAGAAGGAACCCATCTGCTGTTGCGCTTCGTCCAGCTTTCCGAGTTTAAGGAAGAGATAAGCTTAATAAAATCGAACGTCATCCGATAATTCTTCTCTTAGGCTATGCCGTCACTTCGGCTATAGTGACTCACTTTCATTAGAAGAACCTGCACTCTAGCCTTTGGGCGATAATGGCGAAAATCCGTTCTCAATATTGGCCCATAGGGGGAGAAAGACCGCTCCAAGGGTTAGCTCCAAGCCTCGTCTACTGGAGCATATCATGTAGCTGCCAGCAGCTGGCTATTGACCATTTTGCCTCAGTAATAGCTCCTCATTATTTTTTTATTTTGGCTTTCTTTTCCTCTTTTCATCCTTAACCTTTTGGTTATTCTTTAAGAGCTCAGTAAGGCGCTTCGAATGCGCGTTGACTCTACTTTAAAGTGGAGCTCGTGACCACGGTTTTGATGAGAACCACTTCCTGAAGTAAAATCAAGAAACAGATTTGCATGGAGAACAAGAAGATTCATATTTACAAATAAGGCCTCATGTCCACAAATCATTTTTTGATTCTAGTCTGCTTTCTTTAATTTTTATCAACATTTTTGTAAAGACGGTCGTTAATAGGAAGCGTTGCTTGGTGCGTGGTGGAAATCAAAACTACTTTTAATTTAAAAAAAAAAAACAATAATAATTTTTTTTATTTTAAATAATTCAAGGCTCGAAACAGTTTCGCGCAGTGGAAGCGAGGTGGACTTGTCAGCTTCAACCAGCCAGGAGCGGTCAAGGCAGGATCAGAACACAGGTGCTTATACACCAGCAGAAGCATTTCTTCTGGCTCAAATAACTACAAAAATAACTACAAAAATTTCTGCAGCCGTAAAGGCAATGCAAAAAGAGCTACTAACTTAGCTCACGGAGAGGATGGCAAAACTAATAAAAACAAATGTTGAAGCGCAAATGAGCAATATAGACCAACAAAGGGCGACGGTAAATCCTAATACAAGTAGGAATTCCTCCCTAAAGCAGATTTTGGGAATTAAGTAGTTTTATCTACAGAGTCGAGGCTCTGACACATCAGACATTAAAGGGGAATTACTCACTTTTATGCGGGAATGCAAATATGCTATTTGAAGAAAAGGCCTATGATTTTTTTTGGCGTAGGAGCTTTGTGCAGCCTTAAGGAAGCAATTCCGGGAGCCTATATCCAACAAAACACTGGTGAAAATAATACGGCGAAATTTACGTCCAGAAATCCAGCATGAGATTCTGAATTAAAACTTCGAGTCCATGGAGAATTTTAGGGATACGGTTAGAAAAAGGGAATTCTTGTTTGGTTGGCTTGGTTTGGTAACCATGGTTACCAAAAACCACTTCCTTTCAGAAAACCCATAAGTGAACTTTGCGAAGAGGTGGAAGGCGACGATGCATTCGAATTTGGGGAAGATGAACTTAAAGAAGAGAAAGGAGCGTTTTCCTTGGTGTTGAGCTATCAGAGTTTTGATAGCGGCCGAATTAATAGACAAGGTTGAATTTTATAATTCAATTTATTATGGGTCAATTTAACCCCAAAACAAATTCCGCGGCCGAACCAAAACAATGCCGAATTACAAGTGCATAAGCCCTAAGAGCTTGCGCAGAAGCTCCACCAAAGCTCCCAAAGAGCATACGCTACAAAAGAACAACAAAGCGCATGCGAATCTGGGAGCAACAAAGAATATGGAACAGCTGATAACGGGCAATTAGTGACTAAAATAGAGAGACTAAAATAGAAATAATTATGCTATTTGATGCTGGCACAAGTCCCAACAGGTATAAAGATGGGATTTGGTACAGATTCTATTTTGGGAGAAACAATCTGATTTGTCGAATTTTATAAGGATAGCCGACAGAGAGCGGTCCACGCCGAGACAGAGAGCGGTGAGCGAGTGGGAGAAGCTCATTCAAAGTCTGGCAGTGCCAGAATTGAAAACTATAAGGAGAATGAAGCCAGTCCCGGTGCAGGTTGATTCTCTCGAGTTTGTTGTGCAAAGATGGTTCATAATGAACGATGAGGATTGGTCCACATGGAAGGAGTTCAGAAGGAGCTTCAAGGCCTTTTTCCTGCCGAAAGGATATTTAGAGAAACTGTCAGACCAGGTGCGGAAACAGCAGCAAGGAGAACCGTTCAAGGAGTATATGGTGGACCTTCAGACGCTAATGAAGCCTTTAGGAAAGTCCACGAAGGAGGTGATTAAAAGGCTGGTGGAGAACTGAGGCCATACGCATGCGCATCGCTCGAGGAGGTTATGGGTCTAGCCGAGGAATTCGAGGAGCTGGCCTTGAAAGAAGAGGTTTTTAATAGGCAAGCATCCGCGGTAGACCGAAGGTGGCCAAAAGAGGAACGGCACCAGAAACCGCCGGAGCAACAGAGCCCCCCAAGACATGGATGGGGGCAGAGATGGTAACCGGAGGACCGACACCAAATGCGGCAGCAACAGCAGCCGAGTCAACAATGGACGGTAGACCCAAGGCAGAAGCAGCCGAGTCAACAATGGGCAGCAAGCCAAAGTCAAAGGCAGCCGATTCGGCAGTGGGCAGCGACGCCTAGACAGGGTCAAATAGAAAACCCAGCGCAGGCAGAAGCGGAGGCATGGGCCATTGGGCCAGTGGGTGCAGGAACCCCAGAACTTTGTTCTGCCGGATGTGCGGCGCAATAGAGGGGAGGAGCACAGAATGCTGCCAAAGAGCGGGACACGCGCAGCGATCTCATCCGTAGAAAGGAAGGCAGAGATCGCGAAGTGCTGCCTCTCAGAACTAGTTGGAGGTTTATCAGGTTTATCGGTCGTCAAGATCGGAGGTGCAGAAGTGGAGGCCATGATTGACACCGGGGCAACGGCTAGTTTCATTTCAGAAAAACTAGCGGGGAACCCGGGAATCATGGGCACGGGAATCGCCGGAGAGCGGAAAACAACAAGGAGACTAATAAAGTCGGCCAACGGGAGCACACGGAGACACAAATGGTACTACAGACAACAGTAAGCTTTGGCAATAAGGAAGAAAATTTGTATATGTTAGTGTTGCCAGGCATGGGAAACAGCGCGGTGCTTGGATGGGATTTCCTCGCAGAATTCGGAACAATAATAAACTGCGCAGAACACCAAGTCACGATCCCGAGAATAGAAAGATGGAGCTTATGCCTGGAGGATAGGCTGTCCATAGCCATAACTGGACCCTCGGAGGAATGGGAGAGCGAACCCCAAAGAACCCCAAAATACAGAGGAGATCAATGAAAAGGTAAAAGACCTGCTGGAAAGGATGCATAGAGCCTTCAAATAGCGCCTTTAGCTTACCCATCGTCATGGTGAAGAAAAAGACGGGTCAATGGAGAATGTGCTTGGATTTCCGACAAATAAACTCAATGTCAATAAAGTATGTGTACCCGATGCCACGGATAACCTTCATACTGGAGCAATTGAGGGAGGCAAAATTCTTTAGCAGCCTCGACCTTAAAGACGGCTATTAGCAAATCCCACTGGAGGAAGGGAGCAGGAAATACACGGCCTTCACGGTACCAGGGAAAGGTTTGTACCAGTGGAAGGTGATGCCGTTCGGGTCCGTTGTAAACTCAGTCTCGGCAACGTTTCAAAGATCTTTATACCAGGTTATAGGCCCGGATATGGCTCCGCACGCATTTGCGTATCAGGATGACATCATCGTGATCGGACGCACAAAAGAGGAGCACATGGCGAATTTGAAGGAAGTAAGAAGTTCCCTTAGAAAGGGAACAAAGTGGGAATGGACGGCGAGACACCAAGAGGCGTTTGAGAATCTAAAGTCGAGGTTAGCAGAGGATCCAGTGCTGGCATGCCCGGATTTCTCGAAGCCCGGGTCTCGCGAGCGACTACGGCGTGGGTGCAGTTCTGACGCAGGACACTGATGAGGGCGAGCGAGAGGTCGTTTACGCCATTCGAACGCTGATAGGCGCTGGAGGGGTACCAGTTCGCCGTGATTATGGATCATATGGATCTGAAGTGGCTGAACAATATAGAGAGCCCACTTGGACGGATCGCAAGATGGGTCTTCGAGTTGCAACAATATGATTATGTTATCAGCTACAGGAAAGGCAAGCTGAATGTAGTTGCAGATGCACTTTCCCGCCAGCAGTTAGTAGAAAAGTTGAGTAGTGCCACAGCAAGCGAAAAAGTGGAGTGCGTTTGGATAAGTGCACTAAAAAGGAAAATACGAGAAAACCCACAGAAATGGCCAGAGTACGTAGAAGAAGGTAGGTATGGTATACCGACATGTTCCGCATAGAGCCCGAAGCGAGGAAGTAGCATCATGGAAGCTGTGTGTGCCGATGGATATGAGGCAGCAGGTGCTAAAGGAGAATTACGACGAACCGACAGCAGTGGGACCGTTGCCGAGATCCAAGCATGGAAACACCATGCTATTGATAATGATCGATCGGTTTTCAAAATGAACAGAAATGGTCCCAATGCGGAAAGCCACAACGGAGACGCCGCAGAAGGCAATTCGCGAAAGGATCTTCGCGAGATACGGGGTGCCAAAGGTGATGGTGACAGACAATGGTATCCTGTTTACCAGTATGAGTTTCAAAAAATTTCTCGAGGAGCTTGGAGTTCGTCATTAATTTACCGCACCGTACACGCCACAGGAAAACCCTACAGGGTTGCATGCAATGACCAAACATGGCACATGGGACGAACACTGGCCAGAGTAAATGCTGGCAGTGAACTCAAGCGTGTCAGACTCCACGGGATAGTCGCCATGCTTCGTAACCCAAGGCAGAGAGCCAAGAATGCCAAAAGCAATATACGATAAAGGCGCATTGGGGACGGGAGCAGCACAAGCCACTCCCTCAGAGAATGCAGCGAAGTTACAGAAAATGTTCGAGCTGGTGCGAAGGAACATGTAGCGCGCGGCGCAGGACCAAGCTTGGCTATACAACCTGAGGAGGCGGGAGTGCAGCCCGAAGATCGGCGACACAGTGTGGGCAAAGGAGCACCATTTGTCCAAAGCGGCCAAGGTTTCGCGGCAAAGTTCGACGGGCCGTACACAGTAATGAATTTCATTTCGGGTGGGGTCGCGGTGCTACGTCACGTCAGCCGAAGAAAGAGAAAAGGCACACGTAAATTAGCTAAAAGCACGGAGTTACGCGAACAAACGGAGAAAGGAATCAGGAGAATACCGACAACGGGAGCATGGAAGTGGATACAAGAACCGCAAGAACGGATCTATTCCAGGCGGCAGGTCTTCTTTTTTCTACACCTAAGCCAACGCCGTCTCCTCCGATGAAAGTGACCTGGAGAACCTGGACATGCCTGGATGGGACGAGGAGGATCCTCCGAGTGATGACCCAGGGGACGAACGGAGTGCGAAGAATCCCGGTGGGCACGGTCACAGTGGAGGAGGAGGACCACCGGCCCAGAGCTAACGGCGCTGCGCAGGAGACGGAGGAGGAGCCATGACCGGAGGAAGGCGGACGCAACCCTAGCGCTGGCAAGGGCCAGAATGAAGTTGGCCACGGAGATGGCCAAAGAGGCTGTCCAGCGATGGAAGGCGGAGGTGGCGTTGGGGCGAGCTGCAATGCTCAAGAGAGCGGCGCGCCGGGGATACCAGCAGAGCAGGGCCACCCGGCGGATCCAGTGGGCCATGGGGAGACGCTGGACGCGAAGATTAGGAGGATGATGGGTCCACGGAAGTGGCCAAGCCGGAAGTGGCAGCCGGCGAGGCCACCCACCCCGCACTCCCAGGAGCATGAGGACCAGGAGCCATGGACGCGAGATCCATGGGTGTGGCCGGCCCCGACGGAAAGACCGAGTATAGCACGGGAAACATCCTGCCCAGAGAAAAGGCCACCGAGGCCAATCCTCAGGAGAGCAGAGTCGGCAAGAAACGGAGGGGCGGTGCCGCTGCAAAACTGGCCGCCAGAACTGCACAGGAAGGTGGAGGAAGAGGCCAGGAGAAGAAGGCAGAAGGCGGGCCGTTGGAGCGTGGTCTGGCAAATGGGGGGGGGGGGGGGTGTGAAAGTTTTTGGGTGCGCGGAGGCAAAAATGGGATACGAGTCAGCCGAAAACTTTAACATTGGCTCGCAAATAAAATGAAAACAAGCAAAACTTTAAACCATTTTAATATAAACAAGAAAGGAAAACTAACTTCGGGCGGAGCCGAAGTTGATATACCCTTGCAGTTGAGTCGCAGTCCGCTAGGTGGCGACACGCATCTTATATTGGCAGATCAGATTGTTTTTCCCAAAATAGAATCTGTACCAAATCCCATCTTTCTAACTTAAAAAACACCAAAGTTATGCCAATTTCGATCGTTCTATGACAGCTATAGGATATAGTCGGTCGATCCTTATGAAATTTTTTACATAAGATATTTTGGTCAAACATAACATGTGTGGAAAGTTCCAACCCTCTATTTTAAAAAACACCAAAGCTGTGGCATTTCCGATCAATCAGTTATATGGTAGCTATAGGATATAGTCCGCCGATTCCGGCCGTTCCAACTTATTTACTACCTGCAAGGAAAAAAAGGATGTGTGCAAAGTTTAAACTAAAGTTTGTTTAGTTTAAAGTTTGCGTAGAAACAGACAGACGGACAGACAGACAGAAGTACAGACGGACATGCTCATATCGACTCAGGAGGAGATCCTGATCAAGAATATATATACTTAATAGGGTCGGAGATGTCTCCTTCACTGCGTTGCACACTTTTGACCAAAATTATAATACCCTCTGCAAGGGTATAAAAAGGGCGGAAGGAAACCAAACCAAAAACAAAACACACTGAAAAAAACAAAAAAAAATAAGGGAATAAAAATATAAAAAACAAAATGTAAGATTGCCCAAAATGGAATCCGTAGAAAGTCCCATCATTCTACCTTTAAAGACACCAAAGTTATGCCAATTCCGATCGTTCAGTTATATGGCAGCTATAGGGTATAGTCGGCCGATCCTTATGAAATTCGGCAATTCAGATTATTTTTTCAAAAATGGAATCTGTACCACGTCCCATCAAAAAAAAAAAACAAGAAAGGAAAGCTAACTTCGGGCGGAGCCGAAGTTTATATACCCTTGCAGTTGAGTCGCAGTCCGCTAGGTGGCGCCACGCATCTTATATTATTAGATATATAACGGATCGTATAAAGTCGTCCGATACTCGGGCAAATAAAGAAAGCCCGCCGATAGAAATGCGGCGGGAATTGGAGGAACGCAACCGGCAGGAATTAGGAGTATAGGCACACCTGTGGGTAAGTCCGACAGTCTCGAGTGCGGCATTTAACGTCAAAACCTCTGGTCTGCCATAGATCCTGCAGGTGTTTGGGGGCGAGAGGCGAACGCAACCGAACGAACGCGGTAGGTAGGCCCTTCGTGCCCTGATTCGGCCGTCAGACACCGAGAAGCACATCCTGCCCGTATGCCTCGAAGGTGAGCCTATTGGTCTGCAAACACGGATTAGGTGCCGGCCACGGCGAAAGGGCATTCCCAGTGAGCCAAGGATACCGAAAGTCCACGGCACCTGCAAAGGACAATCAGCGACAGGATTAACGACGGAAGCAGCAACAGGAGCAGCGATAGAAGCAGCGACGACGAGGGAGCAGCGACGACAGAAGAGCAACGACGACGAGGGAGCAGCGACGACAGAAGAGCAGCAACGACAACAAAAGCGACAGCACAGGCCCCGCAGCTGGAGCACGTGAGCTCAAACGGCGGGAACCGTGAGCCGTTTCGGCGCCAGGCACCAAGACCACACGTCCTGCTGGGGGCAAGCTTTGGGAGGGCGTGTATATTGGCACCAACCCGGAGCGGGGATTGGGGATCGATTCACCATTTTGTAACTTTATTATGAATGTTCCCTTTGATAAGCGGGACATCATGAAAGATGTCAGCGTTCCCGATCAACGCCGCGGTTGACCAGGGCACTCGAGTTTTTCTCCCTGATATAGATTGGAGGGGGCTTGGGTTTTTTTGCGGTGACTTGCGCTGGTTGGTTTTCGTCAACCTCCGCCAGTAGGGCAAATCTGTTACTACTGGATCTGCCTGGTTCTTCGTCGATCTTCTGGACGCGGTTAATTTTTTTTTTATTGCCTGCCGGATTAATCCCTGCGGGCTGAGCATGCGATTAAATTGGATATAGCGGTCCATTCGAGTGTGGCACGCTTTGGCACTTTTCGAAGTGGTTGTTTTTTTACTCGCTGTAGTCGTTGATATCACGGTACTTTTAGTTGCAGTGGTTGACGCTGTGGTTGCAGAAATTGTATCACTGCTTGTTGAAATTTTGTTCCGCTATTGGAGGGGGGTTTTACACTGCTCTTAATCGCCGATTTTTCCATTTCGATAACGCTGGTTGAAAAGTAAGATTAGAAGCCCTTTTTTTTGTTCACTGAGCTTCTACGCTCGTTCTTTTGATCGTTGTTCAATGAGCTCATTGCGTGGCCCTTATTTATTTAAAACAACGCACCAGTTTTTGTTTTACCACATCACAACTTTTAGAAAAAGCTTGTGTATTGCTTTTCATAAATTGTGGTTAACCGTCGTTTCGCTTATATTGGGTTACCCCAGATTTTTTATTGCAACTATTATGCTGCAGTTTTCCGGGAGCTCGGGATAAGCATGTCCGCTCAGTTCGGTAGTTCAAGTGAGAAAAGACGAAATAAGATGTCGGCTGGATTTTAAGACGTTGGCAGTGAAGTAATAAGTCAGATTTGAAATAGTTGACGTGCGCTAGCTTATGTCGAATTTTGGAAACCTCACCAAAGAAAATACTTCACTTTAAATGCCCCTAGACTTACAACCTCTGCTATCATTCTCGATAACAACTCTGCTCAAGATAGCTCTAACTTCGGCACAATTAATGTCTTAAGGCTAGCGTAGGCTAGCGTCACCGAAGCCATAAATCGTCACGAGACCTCCACGAGAAGTAAGCGCCAGCCGGCGAAATCCTGCATGTTGGATGTGATTGAAGTTCTGGGAGATCTCTTGACACACCGTGTAAAATACCTAAGGCGAGCTTTCATCGCAAGAAAGCTGCTTCCGGCACAGCTGCTGCAATAATATTTTCGCCTTGGTCTTGAATGGGCCAACTAGGCCAGGAGGAAGATAAGACCGAACGTCGGGTGGGCTTTAGAGTGCACTGAATAGAAGGGGCTGAAATTTGCCCTAGAATGTAAAAAAACTCCTCCTTGGTATTGCCATCACAAATAAGATCGTCAACAAAAAAGTCACTACAATAAGGTTTCCATCCTTTCTAGCTTTTGGAACACTCTTATTTTTAAAGTCATAGATTGAAGGGTTATCCGCGAGTAATATTTTTTCTCAAAGCTTTCTTAGGTTCTGAACCCAAGATTCTCACATGTGTTCCACAGTCTGATCCACTGTGTAGGCACCACACTGATTTGTTCAATATATTGCACTCCTTAACATTTTCTTCCATTGTATACGAGCGTTCGATTCTTGGAGTATTCCCTTGGAGTATTTACAAATTCTCCCGACGATTCTATTATGCTTAACCGGAGTAAATTTTGAACAGTGTCAGCTTGCTAGCGGGAACACGTGGTTGATAAATGCCGGCTAGCTTGCCCCAAGATTCTTTTGGCGGGCGTTTTTATATAAGTGTGTATACACTGCGTTACACTTGAATAGCACACATTTATATGCAATTTCAAACCTTGAAATCTTTTAACCAAAAAGAAAACTCACTGATGTTTAAGTTTCTTGTTATAGTGTAATAAATTTTAAATATTAAAAAAGTAACTGTAGAATTAATGTAGAAGATTAAGTTTGAATTGTATTGAAGTCTAGTATAAGTTAGTATAGGGCGGAGCGGCAGCGCAAGAAAAGCTCACTTGCGCTCTCCTGTAAATTCGCCTCGCTTCGCCGCAATACATAAGCTAGGCGTAAGTTCTTTTGGTAAAAATATAATCGAATTTATAAAGTTGAACCGAGTGCACGTATTTTTTGTAGTTGCTATATTTAAATTTATAGCCATCTTTTTGTCTTTCGGTTTTTCGCGACGAGATAAACTAATCTCAGTTATCATTTTGGCGCCCCGGGTGGACAGCAGTTAATATAATTAAATAAAAAGCAACAAAAACAGTGACAGTGACACAATATACATTAGGGTGGGTCGATTGAAAAATCGCTTAGGCACATATGATTTTTGGATTCTTGGGATCAAAATAAGAAACTTTGCTCAAGAGACCATACCTCTAAAATGAATTCTGATGTCCCTCGTTTTAACGTGAAGGAAAAATCCTGTTTTGACCCATTTAGAGTGCCCCAATCGAGTCCAAAAGTATGAACGACCCCCACTAACTTTGGTGGGTCGTCCCACCCATACCCCCCTGTGGTACCCCCCTGGGGCCCCCAAGGGACGAAAAGGAGGAGAGGCGGTGGGCGGAGCAACAGGTTTTGAGTTACATTTTCATAGCATACTTTTAGGTGCTGTGATTTTGTGATATTTTTGTAAGGGAGAATCCCTCCTGTGGGATCCTAGGGGGGTACCACAAGCATTGGTGGGTCGACCCTCCAAAGTTAGTGGGGGTCGTTCATACATTTGGACTCGATTGGGGCACTCTAAATGGGTCAAAACAGGATTTTTCCTTCACGTTAAAACGAGGGACATCAGAATTCATTTTAGAGGTATGGTCTCTTGAGCAAAGTTTCTTATTTTGATCCCAAGAATCCAAAAATCATATGTGCCTAAGCGATTTTTTTGACCCCCTACAAATCGAACCGCCCTAATATACATATATAAACAATATATAGGTTAAAGGTTATGGAGCAGGTAAAATTATGCGTGGAGGAAAAAAAAAGTTGGAAATTGTCGGCCTGTTTTATTAAAATGAACATAATACTAATTTGAATATTGGCAAGTTATAAATATTATAAATAATGGTATAAATTATATAAGTGAATAAAATTGACAAGAATTGGCTTTTCAAAATAGTAAAGAAAAATTAGGCAATTAAAGTATAAATGTAGAAATTGCTTCGACCATATAAATGAACATATAAACGAACATTTAAATGAACTTGCGCTCGAACTTGAGCGAAAATTCGCCAACGATCTGGGTCGAGCGACTTGGACTGAGGTATTTAACATTAATTTGAACTTTTAATCTCATTTCTTTTTATTTAAATTTTAAATTGGCCATTGTATTTAGGAGGCATTTCTTGTTCTCTTTTATAAGCTTATTGATTTCATTTAATTTTCTTTTCTTTTGATCAAAATTTCTATTACAAAAGAGTTTTCCATTTACACTCACCCCAATCTTTGTAATTCCATCGTCGAAAGCGCTTTCTCGGACTTGGGGTTTGCTGAAAATTTCGAACTTGAAAATAATAATATAAAAAAAACAAGGAAATTTCGTTAGCCTGAAATACACTATGGGCCCATGGAAAATATTTTTTTCCCCTTTTTTTTTTCTTTAAAGGTTAAGTCTGACCTCACCACCACTTCGACCCGAGTTTGGCCAACTTTCTCCACTATTTCCTTTTACAACTTTTCACTCCAATGGCTCGGAGCTGATTTTAGCCATTGGCAATTATTAAAATATCATTCTTACTCACTAAAAAACTTATATTACTTAAGCTAACACTTATTTGGAAGCCAGAATCCCACGTGGATTCGCTGCTCCGATTTTTCCCGGCCAAATCTCTCCGTCTTTTCACGCCGGGATTGCCAGATTCTCTAAAGTGCCCCGGGTCACTCACAGGTCACTTTTCCTTCGGAAAACTGGCGAACTTTTTCGATTTTGCTCGCGGCGAGGAAAAATTATGCGCTATCGAGCGCGGTTGGGATCAAACTGCCGCTCGCGCAAAGGGTTTGATGGGGGCTTATCGAGTCAAACTCAAGCCAATCGATTGAGTCTTTCTTAGATTAGTTGTTTTGGGGTCTATCTAACAATCTAAGCACAACCCGGGATCGTCCCGGCGAACTCTGCTCCTCCTGCTTTGCGCCGTGGGCTTCCGGAATCCTTCGGATCCGCTCCGACTCGTTGGGGCTGCCTGACTTCCCCTCTGTTCCGCAATAATTATCCTTTCGCCGAGCCTAGTCATGAAAGAAATACTTGACGAGAATTCCTGACTGACCCGCACCCCTCTCTTACCTCCACGGATCCAGAACTGGCCACAAAAACAGTGGGCTTTCCTGTTGAACTTTTCCGCCCCTGGACCTACGCTCCTCGTTCGCCGATTTTTTCCACTTAGCACTTGGACACTTTTAAGTAAACCAAACCACTCATCCGAATCTGCGGAGGTGCAACGAGGGAATGATCGCACAGACGCCAAAATTGGCGCCGAATCCTCCCTGGCCTTTGCCCGAAGAGACAATCCCCCAAAATGGAAAGTTGCCATCTTACCCGGTTGCACTCCTTCTAATCTCTCTGTGCCCCTTTCTAGTTTGAAACTTGTCTTCTAGATGGCGCACCTTTCCCCTCTGCCTTTCTTTTTACAGATACAAGCGTTACAAAGCCCCTCCGCCAAGAATCTGGCTTGGGGTTTGATACCCTAAGACAGATTCCACCAACAGCTTGTATCTGCCTTGGCTACTGTCTCATATCCTTTGCATGAAATTTTCCCAGGAGATGGCCCTGCAGATCCTCCAACTCATAGCATGAGTTTCCAACTCTTTTGCGCACTCTAGCTTTTATGAATGCTGGGCCTAATTTGGCACTATATCCTGCCGCAAAATTACTCTGCTTAAAGTTTTTGTAAAATATTTCTTGCTCTTCTTTATAAGCCACCTCTCTAGCCCGCAGATTATACTGACGCTCATTCTTCTCATTCTGTTTCCTCAGAACCTCGCAAGCCTTCTTCCGGACTATTTCCATAGAGTCCTCTTTTGAAAGCGCCAAAGACCTGTCCTCCAACAGCCCTAAAGCTCTCAACAGTTTGTAGGATGACCCTGAGGATACGAAATTCTGGCCGAAAGCCATATAATAAGGGCTAGCACCTAACGCCGAATGAACCGCTGTACGTAGAGCGCAACAAATACTGCTGAGTTGCTCGTCCCAATCTTTCTGGTCCGGTTTGACAAAAGATCTTATCGCTGCGATGACTGATCGGTTAACCCTCTCCGATGCGTTCGACTGGGGCGAATAAGCAGCGGTCAAAGTGTGTGAAACAGAATATACCCTTGGAAATTTCTGAAAAATCTCAGCCCTGAACTGCGTTCCATTATCGGATATAATGGTTTCCGGTACGCCGAAAGTATGAAAAAGATCTTGCTGGAGATATTTAATGACCACGTCTGCCGTGAATTTTTTTACCGCCTTTAGAAATACAAACTTTGAGTAGTGGTCCAACACTATGAATATTCCGATGTTCCCACTCCGAGACCGGGGGTACGGACCGATAAAATCTATGTAAAGACGCTGGAAAAATCGCTCTGCCACAGGAGCCACACCCATTGGAGGTCGAAGAGTTTTATTTGGGGCCTTGGTGGATTTACAAACTTCACAAGCTTGCGTATACGACTTCACATCGTTGACTAACCCTGGCCAATAGTAGTATCGCCTCACCCTTTCCAACGTCTTGTGAATACCTCCATGAGAAGCAAGAGGCTCGTCATGATTCTTTCTTAGAACCTCGGCAACTAGCTCCTCGGGAATCCACAATTTCCAATTGAAAATGTCATGCATCTGGTCTCCCGTTGCATGTTCTGTTCTCCGGTAAACGAGTCCATCTACCACTTTCAAATCTGGCAATTGGTTCTGATTGGCCTTGATTTTCTCTATAATTTCTAAATACTTGGCCGACCTGAATTCCGGTGCCTGCAGATCTATTAAAAGCCCGTGTCTCGCCTCTATAGCAGCTAGTTCCACCTAATTGACCCTAGACAAAGCATCCGGTACAATATTCATTTTCCCACTTCTGTGTTCAATACTGAACGTGAAACCTTGCAACTTTAGAGCCCATCGAGCTAGGCGCGAGTGGAGATCCGTCTGACTCATGAGCCATTTGAGTGAAGCATGATCAGTAATCACCGTAAACTCATGGCCTTCTATATACGGCCGGAAATGTTTGATACAAATTATGGCCGCTAGACACTCCTGTTCAGTAACCGAATAATTCCTTTGGGCTTTGTTTAATTTTTTCGATACAAAAGCAATAGGATACTCGTCACTCTGATCAGTCTTCTGCACCAGCACGCCACCCACTTCAACAAATCTGTAAGTGGAGCTGATACTGATGCGAAGTTATTGATGAATTTGCGATACCACCCCACCATGCCAAGAAAACGCCGAAGAGATCTTAAATTTTGGGGAAGTGGAAAGTCTGCCATGGCCGATATTTTTTCTGGATCAGTTCGTATAGTCCCTTCTCCCACTATATGCCCAAGATATTTTACCGTTTTCACGCAGAATTTACTCTTCTCCACGTTTAGTGTGAGCCCAGCTATTTTCATTTGCTCGGCCACCACACTTAGAACCTTCATGTGGGTTTCAAATGTATCTGAGACGACCAAGAGATCGTCTAAATAGACAAAGACTTCGTTCCTAAGCTCGGGCGGGATAACTTTGTCCATTAATCGAGTCATCGTTTGAGACGCGCTAGTCAAACCGAATGGCATTACCTTGAATTGGTACAACGGCTTTCCCGGAATTGTAAATGCTGTTTTATCCCGAGATTTTGGGTCCAACGGGATCTGCCAATAGGCATCTTTCAAATCGAGGCTAGAGATATACATTGCCTTTGGAAGTCGAGATAAAATTCCATCGATTTGGGGTAAAGGATAAGCATCCTTTTTGGTAACAGCGTTAACTTTACGACTGTCCAAGCACAACCGTACTTTCCCAGGTTTTTGAACCAGTACGACAGGCGAAGACCAGGCACTCTGAGACTCCTCAATCACCCCCATTTCCAACATTCGATCGACTTCTTTGTAAAGAAGCTTTTCAACCGCCGGTGACACCGGAAAGTGACGTTGCTTGACTGGCTTAGCATCCCCAACGTCTATTTCGTGCGAAATCAAAGTTGTTTTTCCTAATCCCGACGAGGCAATCGAAGGAAATTTCCCAATCACCTCGGATAGGCTGCATCGCTGACCCTCCGTCAGATTATGTGAATTGGACGCTATTTCTGATATTTGCATGGAAGATGGCAGCAAACTAAATGCTGTCCAGAACGTAATACCCAAGTACAAATCCTGATTCAGGGATGGTATGATATGGAACTCGAGATCCTTGGTTTCTTCCTTGTATTTCACGGCCGTTTGAAGCTTTCCTACTACAACCTGTTTCTGACCATCTGCCGTGGTAGCAACTGTTGTTACTCTTTTGAACGGATTTTTACCTCGTATTAACTGTTCTGCCAATTTCCCCCCAATCACATTAATAGCCGCCCCCGTGTCTAATAGACCAACCACTACCCTATCTAGGAGCCTGACTTCGGCATACGGACGATTATCATTGTTTTTAAACCTAATTGTATTTATAGTTTTAACATTATTCCAATAGGACCTTATTCTTTTAATATTTCTAGACACCACTTTCTTCTTCACTTTCGGTTTTAAACCTGCAACTTGTGGAGCCACCATATTTGGCCAAAATTTCGGGATCGGATCAGATGTAGGTGATCTCGCAGGGTTTTCAAAGGTCTGAATTGGACCTACTAGTTCAGGTCCCCGTTTGTCGACTTGTCCTTTGGAACACTTGCCTGCTGTCGACCGCTGAAAGTGTTCGCTTTCCCCGTTTTTTAAACAATTCGGACAAGTATGACGGTAGTTATTTGGGGCGCCACAGCCGAAACAAAACACTTTGCGCTTCATTCGGCGTTCTTTGTGTCGATGGCCTTCTTTGCGACAATTCCAGCATAATAGTGCCATCGCACAGACTTCGCCATTCACTTCGCCTTCTGCGAATTCCTCAGCATCCATCATCTCCTCAACCAACTCGGAAACTTGTTTGCGGAACGGTACCACCTTCTGATAACCCTGGGATTTTCGGACGTCTTCTAAGAAATTTTCCCTGCGCCGGCATATTGCCCTTAAATTCTCTACCGATCGGACTGGAATGTTCAGAATCTCATGCCTTATCTCTGGCCTTAAATTTCTTTTTAAAATTTCCACCACTTCCATTTCGGTTAGTGGCATGTCCAGGTGATCCATTAACTCCTCTATTGCATCATAGAATGTATCGAATCCTTCCCTTTCCCGCTGCTTCCTATCTCGAATGGCTTCTCGGATATCCAAATCCGTCCGCGCCTCTCTGAACTGCTTCCTTAGCGCAGTACAAAGAAAATCCCATCGCAATTCCTGAGTATTTTTGTGGTACCTCCAGTAGAACTCTCTCGCTTTTCCTTCAAACAGAAGGCTAGCATTGCTGCTTAAAATTGAAAAATTACCTTCCAGCGTTTGTCTGGTGAGGGCTTCTACTCGGTAGATAAAATTATCAACACTAAGACCTTCCGGATTTCCACTAAACCGCAATTTCCAACTATTTAAAATATGGCCTACTTTGTCGGGCCTCTGGCTTAGGTCTGAATGATTACTCCTGGGTGTTTCGCGATTGGAACCTAATGGTTCATCCATACTACCTAATGGAATTTGGCCCAAGGAATTCCTTCCAAGTGCTCCCTCCTGGTTTGAACCTTCTACCGCTGTAAATGATGTCGGAAGATTGGCTTCAATCAACCTAGCCATTCTTTCAGAATAATTCTGTCAACAACTCGTTCTGCATGGACTTAACAGCGTCTACAACTGTATTTTGGATCAACTCTTTTTGAGCGAGTCCCAACGCGGATGCCCCTGACGAGCCACTGGGAGTAGAATCTAACATGTGCCCTCTATTTGACCTAGTATTTTGAGATGGAGTATCCGATCTTTCGAAGCATACTGTGCTACAAGTAGGACACGTTGTTTTACTTTTGGCATAGCCTGCAATGCAGGACTGATGGAAAACATGACCACATTTGGTTTTGTATGTTTTTCCAACATCTAAGGTGGAATCACATAATAGACACTTTTGTGCCACATTTTCTTCGGGATCTGGCATAACTGGTTAATTTCTAGAATTTAGCAAGGACAGAAAAAATAATATATCTAAATGAAAAAAAATACTGACATGATTATTTAATGACAAATAAGCTATTGATAATAATAATATTAAAACTAACTTGCAAATAAATCTAAAAAAAGTATAGGTAAAAAAAATGAAAGCAGGGAGTTCGAACAGATGTGATATGGAATTTCACCGAACGAACAGGTCGATGAACTTTCCGTTGTATCAGCTGATTCTTCAGCTTCCCACAACAGGGAATTCAAACAGATGTAATATCCAAGCGAAAAGGTCGATGAACTTTCCGTTGCATCAGCTGATTCTTCAGCTTCCCACAACCGTCTACTCGAACCAATACCGAACTGACCTATATTAACTACGGTTTGATCGAACCCCTGAGAAGTTGACCTAGATTCGATAAGGGTTTGATCGCCTGCTTAAAAAAAAAATAATTTATTTGTTTATTTATTTATTTCCTTTTTTGTTTTTTTTTCTTTTTTTTTTTTTAAATCACGGTCAGAACCGACAAAAAAACTAAAATCGCAAACGACAAATATATCATAAAATAATTGACCCTGAACATAACTACACCCCTTGAGATAAGACCTGCATGCGAAGGAAAAGAGAAAAAAAGAATGAAGAAAGAAAAAAAATCACGTGAGTGGTGCTAAACACCTGTTGCTTGTGCGCATACACCAACAACAAATGCTGCTTTACGACAGCGGCTAGGCGATTGCGTTCTATCGCTTTTGCCTATAATCCCAGCTTCGTACACTGCACTACAAAGTTTGTTTTCCCATTATTTCGTGGTCAGCTAATACTTCATCATAAAAATAATTGCTGCAATTCCAAAGCGAAAATTTTTTTTTTCTTTTTGAGAAAACTAATGCTTTTTTTTATATTTATTTATTTATTTTTTTTTTTATTTGAGGAGGTCACTGCTTTCTAATATCATCCGTGGTTAGGCAATGCGGTTATAAGTAGCCCACAAATGCCTGCAATTCCTATGCGTATGATAAAAAAAACGTATGGACCTGATGTGGATAGAGGGAATTTTAAAAGGATTCTTTCGCACTCGCTCGAGTTTAGGTCAAACCGTGGCCGGACGACCCTACTTCTCAGTACATAGTCTATCCGTTTCCTATGCGGTTGATCGAATTTCGAACGAGGTTGAACCTAGCATGAGCTACAAAACGAGATCAAACTCCATCTGTGGGTCTATCAACCAATAAATTAATTGACTTTCCCTAATTTGAGGACTGTTTTGTGAACTCTGGCCAAAATGAGTAGTTTTGATGGTGAGCTACGTCGCTTAACGTGGCCCCACGTTGGGCGCCATTTGTAATAATGAGGATGAGTCCTTGAAAGTCATAAAGATATGATATTCGGGTCCTAAGCGAGGTGTTAAGTTTGGGAGGGGTGCCGCACGCAGTATGACAAATCTTCCGGCTCTGGCTCGCCAGCTAATGGGGTGGTGTTCTTGCCACGCCTCCCAAGGTGCCTTTTTCTCATTATTCACAAAAAAAAATCTGCGTGCATGGGCAAGCTTCTCTAGGTAAGAGATCGGATACTCATCTTGGCCATCGGGAGAAAGGATTAAGAAAAAAAATAGAAAAGTGGGTTCCTTGGCTATGCTCCTCGGCTGCCGAGGGCTCAAGACCTCAGATGTTGTGAGGCTTGTTTGCCCACCCTACCTGTGGCTAATACGGTCCTGGATACAAGACCCATGATATTGCTATTAGCCCCTACCTCGGCGGTCTCAAGGGGATCAGTTAAGTCGGGTCAAAAAATAGAGTTAATTAGCACATTATAAATATTTATTTAATTACTAAAAAAACTAAGATTAATTATTAAAATGAACATAATACTAATTGGAATATTGGCAAGTTATAAATATTATAAATAATGGTATAAATTATATAAGTGAATAAAATTGACAAGAATTGGCTTTTCAAAATAGTAAAGAAAAATTAGGCTATTAAAGTATTAATGTAGAAATTGCTTCGAACATATAAACGAACATATAAACGAACATTTAAATGAACTTGCGCTCAAACTTGAGCGAAAATTCGCCAACGATCTGGGTCGAGCGACTTGGACTGAGGTATTTAACATTAATTTGAACTTTTAATCTCATTTCTTTTTATTTAAATTTTAAATTGGCCATTGTATTTAGGAGGCATTTCTTGTTCTCTTTTATAAGCTTATTGATTTCATTTAATTTTCTTTTCTTTTGATCATAATTTCTATTACAAAAGAGTTTTCCATTTACACTCACCCCAATCTTTGTAATTCCATCGTCGAAAGCGCTTTCTCGGACTTGGGGTTTGCTGAAAATTTCGAACTTGAAAATAATAATATAAAATAAAAAAAACAAGGAAATTTCGTTAGCCTGAAATACACTATGGGCCCATGGAAAATATTTTTTTCCCCTTTTTTTTTCTTTAAAGGTTAAGTCTGACCTCACCACCACTTCGACCCGAGTTTGGCCAACTTTCTCCACTATTTCCTTTTACAACTTTTCACTCCAATGGCTCGGAGCTGATTTTAGCCATTGGCAATTATTAAAATATCATTCTTACTCACTAAAAAACTTATATTACTTAAGCTAACACTTATTTGGAAGCCAGAATCCCACGTGGATTCGCTGGTTCATAACATAAATTCGATTGTGCATATTGGTTTCGGTGTCATTGGCGACCAACTATTTTTTTGGATACTCTGTGCCTCGACTATCAAATAATTCGTTTATCAATTAATTAATCAATTTAGATTTTTTTTTTTGGTTAAATTTAATAAAATAATTATTATATTTAAATAAGATTAATTAATAATTTTCGTTTTCGCATTTTCTTGATATCAAAATGAAAATTTATTTAATTTTATTCAACAACAAGAAAAATCTTTTAATAAAATTTATTAAACAAAAATTTAAATAAAATATTAAATCTTAAATTTGCATTGTTTTCGTTTTTGTATTGAAAAAATAAATTTTTTATAATGAAAAGTACTAAACAAAAACCTAATTCCACAACTCTTATTGACTTAAAAAGAAGATTAAATGTCAAAGTTAAAAGCATTCGACGTTTGGAAGATGGATCACTTCCTCTAAACAAAACCGAGTGATTTCGGAGCCGAGTTGGAAGAATTAGGAATAACTACCCAGGCAAGGATTATGTATTTATGTAATGCCTTTAATTCAGCTGAAGACTCCCGTCCAGCTACTGCAATTTCTGCAGCCCCAACTCGAGCTCGACTTCCCAGATGCCAAAATTTAGTGGACATTATTCGGATTATTCGGCAAAAATTTCATATGTCTTTTCGAGACATTAGTTGACAAAGATGTAAACATTCCTGGTATTGAGAAATTTAATCACTTAATTTCTTGCCTCTCTGGTGAAGCCTTGGGAACTATCAAGGCATTCCAAGTCACCGAGAGTAATTACGACAAAGCTATCGCTAGTCTAAAAAGAGTTTATTATAACGAATTTCTCATCTTTGCGAACCAAATACGTCAACTGTCCAGCCTTCCGAAAATTTCCCAGCCGTCTGCGTCGTCGTTGAGGGGTCTCATCGACACTGTGTCATCAATTTATGGATCACTATTATCCATAGAAGATGATACTAAAATTGCAAACTCAATGATTATTCATTTAGTTTTGAGTAGAGTGGATCCAGTGACCAAGCAAAAATGGGAAGAGTCACTGGATTATGAGGAATTGCCGCTGTGGTCCGATTTCGAAAAAATACTAAATCGTAAATACCAGCATCTGTCCGCTGAAGAGACTGGGAAACCAAAACAAGAAAGAACTGGGTTCAGCAAGCAACCAACGCCAAACCAGCTTGCAGGCCCAGTGCAGTCCGTTCACTCGCCTTGCTGTAATGCAAAGGTTTGAGTTTATTAAGTCAGCCTCCCTATGTTTGAATTGTCTGCGGCACGGTAGCGAAGTGCAAATCGACTAGGTGTCAAATCTGTTCAAGATCGCACCATAAACTTCTGCACCGATTTACAGTGACTGAAAATAGCTTGGCGTTACCACCACCCACACAAAATCCTTCTCCACCGTTAACGAATGATGGCCCTTCTACTTCACATGCTTTGCATGCGTCGTCTGTAGAAAGGGTTTTGTTAGCAACGTAAGCGTTCGAACAAAAAATGGTGAGCACATTGTTGAGCTATCAGCGTTTTGATAGCGGCCGAATTAATAGACCAGGTTCAATTTTACAAATCAATTTATTGTGGGTCAATTTAACCCCAAAACAAATTCCGCGGCCGAACCAAAACAATGCCGAATTACAAGTCATAAAAACCTAAGAGCTTGCGCAGAAGCTCAACCAAAGCTCCCCAAAGCGCATACGCTACAAATAACAATAAAGCGCATGCGAAACTGGGAGACAAAACAGAGACGAAAACATGCTGATAACAACAGCTGCAGCTTAGCATTTTATGATTATTTTACTCCCCCCATTGAAGGGTGGCCCTTCAATAACACTGTTGGAAGGGGCAGCAGTCACATCATTCCAGTGGGTATTCCTTGGGTTGTCTTTCCTAGCATAGAGCGACGACACATACCGTGATAGTTCACCGCGTCCAGAAATCACCCAGCCAAATCGCATATTCTGGGCAATGGGAAGCCCGTGACCTAATTGGATTTGACCAGCCGACAATAGGTCAAAGAATAAGCTGGCTCCAATCAACAGGTCCACTCGCTGCGTTTTGTAGAAGTTAGGGTCAGCTAGATCCAAATTGCCAGGAATCTTCCAGTGCGAAGCATCTATGTCCTGGCTAGGTTGATAGTCCGTTATATGTGAAGCTACAACAGCCTCAATTTCCACTGAGTACGTGCTAAGGCGGGACTTCAAGCACACATTGACGGATGCTCCATCCGTATCAAACCCAGCGCCGCCGAAACCTGCCACCGTAGTGGAGCATTTGGAACGGCCAAGCTGAAGTTCATTCGCCAGCCGCGACGAGATGAGGTGCACTTGTGAGCCGGAATCCAATAAAACTCGGCAAGGCAAGAACGCTCCAGATCGACCACGAACGAGTACATTGGCTGTTGGCAGGAGCACTAGCTCAGCATTGCGATCCTTGTTCATAACAGGGTTGATTGAGCGGGATGGGTGCGCAACAGTAACGGCACCGATGGGACGGGAGACTCGTGCGGGTGAAATCTGCCCGCGAGGGTGCAACAAAATATTATGACGGTGATTGCACGTCGAGCAGCGGGAAGCTGAGCATCCACGAGCGAGATGGCCATCCTCCAGACAAACAAAACATCGAGCCAGACGCCGCACTTCGTCGTACCGTTCCTCAATTGTCAAAGCACTAAATTTTGAACAAGAAGGAAGCTCGTGCTCCGAAATGCCACACAGGGCGCATAGAGCAGGACGGGCGTTAATAACCATGCACGAAGATCGGTTATTCCAAGATCTACCTCGGCCCACTTGGTTAGCTGGGGGAGACGCCGCCAAAGAAAACTCGACGCATTCAAGAGTCCGGCACCTTTGCTCCAAGAATCGTGCCATGGACTCCCAAGACGGAATGCTGTCGTTGCTTCCGGCGAGAGTGTCTTCCCACTTGGCCTTTGTGGCAGGATCCAACTTCTGCAGGATAATCTGGATAAGCAAGCATCCTTGGATCTCGGCAGCTGATCCGGAACTCAGAAGAGCCCGCATATGCCCATTGAACCGATCCGATAGCTCCCGCAAAGTAGTAACAGATCCTGGCTCGACCACACGAAGCTGCAGGATCTCATTAATGTGAGACTGAAATATTAAACGCCGATTACTAAAACGATTGCGCAATAGGTCAAGGGCCACATCGTAGTTCGCGTCATTAATTTCCAGAGCTCTCACCGTATCCAAGGCTGACTCGCGCAGGCATGAAATGAGCCACCGGAGCTTTTCCATTTTCGTTAGGTGAGGATGGCTGTCGATCGTGGTCTTAAAAAGGGCGCAGAAATCCGGCCACTCGGCATAGCCGCCGCTGAATGTTGGCATCGGCAACGGTGGCAAGGAGGGGGCTTGCTTGTTTGGCATTGGCGATACACTGGCACCGTCGAGAAGTGTGGAGTGGGCAGTGATTCTAATGGAGCGCTTGGCAACCTCCAACTGAATTTCCACTTCCACATCAGTCGCCAGCTGCGAGAATCTCCAATACAGATCACTCCCGATCTCGCTAAAATTAAGCTCCTCCAACTCTTCTTGAAGCGCGGTGAACCGCTCACGCAAACGCTTCTCCACCGACTCCAGCGCCATAATGGAAGAATCCTCAGTCCGCGCCGCAGCCTTCACCTTATGATGCAGCGCCTCCATTTCTTGGCAGGCCACCTCTGCTCTTCTCCGCAGCATCCTTTCCCGGTTTGCGGCAGCAGCTCCAATAATCTCAGATCCAGACTCCATTCTTCAATTAAAATGCAACTTGTAGCAACAACAACAAGGGCGTTTTCTTGGCACTTTTAATGCTGATAACAATAATAAACCGGGATGACATCACGTCGGGGTCACCAATGTTGAGCTATCAGCGTTTTGATAGCGGCCGAATTAATAGACCAGGTTCAATTTTACAAATCAATTTATTGTGGGTCAATTTAACCCCAAAACAAATTCCGCGGCCGAACCAAAACAATGCCGAATTACAAGTCATAAAAACCTAAGAGCTTGCGCAGAAGCTCAACCAAAGCTCCCCAAAGCGCATACGCTACAAATAACAATAAAGCGCATGCGAAACTGGGAGACAAAACAGAGACGAAAACATGCTGATAACAACAGCTGCAGCTTAGCATTTTATGATTATTTTAAATGCACCTTTTGGTGGCTGCTTGGCCCAACACACATATTGGCGCGACCATTAATTGACTCAGGGTCACAAATGAATTTTATTACAGAAGATCTTGCTCAACGCTTACAGATCCGTAGGGAGGAATCGTGAAGTCGAGAGTCAATGGTAGCGAGTTTCCGTTCGACTTTTGGGATTTGAAAACCATTTCAGGCTATCACCCTGACCAGTCAGTGAATGTAAAGGATTGGACCCTACCAAAGAACTTGCCGTTAGCAGACCCATATTTTTACAAACCTCAGCGGATAGATTTGATAATTGGAGCTGAGTCATTTTTCGAACTGTTGTCCGTTGGCCAAATAAAACAAGGTCCGAACCATCCCATCCTTCAAAAAACTCTCCTTGGGTGGATAGTATTGGGAAAATATCTGGCTAATTCCTCAACTCCTCAACAGCCGGTCTCTAGTCTGAAATGCCAAGAAGAAATATTAGAGTCAATAGACAAACTTGAAAAAATTCTGGTCGTTGGAAGAAGTTCCATCTTCTAAAAAGATGTTGTTGCCAGAACAAGAGCTATGTGAGGAATATTATCGGAAGACTACAAGAATACTACCTTCAGGTCGATTTGAAGATAAACTTCCATTTAAGTCGGATCCAAGCGTTTTGGGCAATTCATTCGAGATAGCCATACGCCGAGTTCTGTCGCTCGAGAGAAGATTATCTCGAGATCCGAACTTAAATAAAATGTATTTGAAATTTATGGAAGAATACGAATCCCTAGGCAATATGTCCCCTGAATGCAATCATACCCCACCAGTGTGTCTTGCGGCCGCAAAGTACAACGACCAAACTACGAGTCGTTTTCGATGCGTCCTGCATCCACACAGAAGTGTTTAAATGAGTTGTTGATGGTGGGTCCAACAATTCAGGAAGAGCTTTACTCAACTCTTCTTAGATTTCGGCTAAACAAATTCGCTCTGGTAGCCGACATAAAATAGATGTATCGTCAAGTGATGGTAAATGAAGCAGATCGACGATACCAGTTGATAGTGTGGAGAAAAGACCCGTCTGAGTCCTTGAAATTGTGCAACCTCACACCGTTACTTATGGCACTGCACCAGCCCCATTCCTGGCCATAAGGTGTTTGAAGAGGTTGAGTGAATCCGCGAAAAATACATTTCCTCGAGCTGCTAAAGTTATTGGGTCTGACTTTTTTTAACGGGTGAAGACAATTAAGTCTGAAGTAACTCAGGTTCTTCAAAACGCTGGGTTTGAATTGAGCAAGTGGTTTTCAAACTCGCCTGAAGTTACTGCATCCGAGAGCACGGTTAAGCCAATAACACTTTCGGACTCAGAGCTGACAAAAACATAAGGAATCGTTTGGGTACCTAAAGATGATGTATTTAAAATCGAAATTGATATGTCAGACATGGGTCAAAGGGCGTCTAAGCGGAATATTCTTTCGGTGACGTCAAAGGTTTTCGACCCCCTCGGCTTATTAAGCCCGATCCTTATTAAAGGAAAGATCCTGTTACAGGAACTTTGGCTTAATAAGCTAGATTGAGATGAGTCCATTCCACTGCACTTGGAAACCCCATGGAACAAAATTCAGCTTGCCTTGTCACAGCTAGAAGAGATCTCAATACCGAGATTTGTGATGAGTGATCTAATGTCACCAATTGAAATTCTATATCCGTCTATATCCGTTGCAAATTTGCAGAAGGTAGTCAACAAAGTCTCATTGTTGACTGCAAAGTCGAAAGTAGCGCCGCTCAAGACAAAGACGCTCCCCCGTCTTAAGTTATGTGCCGCTTACCTTCTCGCGGACCTCTGTCGCAAAATAAAACCTCTTATCAAAGCACCGATCGAACGAAGTGTATATTGGTCAGATTCGGAAGTTTGTCTTCATTGGATTCGTTACCATCCATCGTCGTTGTCAACGTTCGTATCAAATAGAGTTGCTGAGATTTAAGAGTGGTCAGAGGAAAGCACGTGGCGGCATGTACCAACTAAACAGAACCCGGCAGATATTGTGTCAAGAGGTGGAGACGTAAAGGAAACGATAGAATCAGTTTGTTTCACAGGTCCATCGTTTTTAACGGAGCCGGAAGATAAGTGGCCAACGAGCCCTCGGTTTGATCCGTCACCAAAGATTTTGCAGATGGAAGCAAAGAAGAGTGCGGTCGGACTGACTGCAATGGTCTCTACCTCATATTTGTTGGAAGTGATAGAAGGATTTTCTTCTCACTTAAAACTGCTGTGAGTGTTCGTTTACATGGTCCGCTTTATAAAGAAGTGTAAAAAATTAGTAGTTTCTTCTGATAATGTACCTTCACCTGTCGAATATCAAGACGCTTTTAATAAAATTGTCCAGATAGTCCAAGAGCACGAGTATCAAGAGAAAATTAAAAATGTTAGAAAAAATATTGTTGTTATTGTTGCAGGCTGGGCTTACCTTTTCGTTGTTGCGGGTCGGGAGGCGACTAGCTAATGCTCCTATTTCGTACGATGCCAAGTTTCCAGTAATGTTGACGAAGCGCTCTCAATTTGTTCAGAGCTACGTCCGATTCTAGCACGAGTCGAATTTTCATGTGGGTCGACGAGCACTAGTGAGTCTCTTGCAACAGCGCGTTTGGATAGTAAACGCGCAGGAAGTCTGCAGTCAGATAGTGCGGTCATGCATATGCTGTTTTAAATGCAAGCCTCATCTGATGACTCAAATCATGGGAGATTTACCCTTAGATCGAGTTCGTGCTCTCCGCCCATTTTCCATATGTGGCGTGGATTTCTGTGGCCCTATTGAGACGACATTGAAAATTCGTGGTAGGCCACCATACAAGTCCTACATTGCCCTGTTTGTTTGTTTTGCGTCTAAAGCAGTTCATTTAGAAGTAGTTTCCGATTTGTCAACTGATTCCTTTCTATTGGCTTTCCAAAGGTTCGTCGGGCGCCGAGGATGTCCACAGATCGTGCACTGCGACAACGCGACGAACTTCGTCGGAGCGAGTCGCCACTTCGCGGCACTGCGGCACCAGATCGAGAGCGAAGCGGACGAGCTGCGGCAATACGCATCAAAAAAAGGATGCGTATTTGCGTTCATACCGACGCGGTCTCCGCACATGGGCGGACTATGGGAGGCAGGAGTGAAGTCTGCAAAGCACCTACTCCTACGAGCGGTGGGCAGCGCGAAGTTGACCGCAGAGGAGCTGCAGACCGTCTTCGTTGGAGTCGAGGCCGTCCTGAACTCGAGGCCCCTGGGCGCCCTCAGTCAGGACCCAAGCGACGGCGAGGCGTTGACTCCCGGGCACCTGTTGACAGGCGGGGCCGCTCATCGCCCCACCAGCACCGCGGACCCCGGACCAGCAGGGTCTAACGTGCTTGCGGCGATGGCGGCTTGTCTCGTCAATCAAGCAAACGATTTGGCAGCGTTGGTCCCGGGAGTACGTCTTGGGCCTACAGGCGCGGTCGAAGTGGTAGCGGGAGCAGGAGGACGCCAGGAAGGGCGATCTGGTCCTGGTCGCCGAGGACAACCAGCCGCCCCAGCAGTGGATCACCGCCAGGGTCGTCGAGAATCACGCCGGCGCGGACGGAAGGGTCAGGGTCGCCGACGTCAGGACGAGTAGAGGAGCTGACAAAACATAAGGAATCGTTTGGGTTCCTAAAGATGATGTATTTAAAATCGAAATTGATATGTCAGACATGGGTCAAAGGGCGTCTAAGCGGAATATTCTTTCGGTGACGTCAAAGGTTTTCGACCCCCTCGGCTTATTAAGCCCGATCCTTATTAAAGGAAAGATCCTGTTACAGGAACTTTGGCTAGATTGAGATGAGTCCATTCCACTGCACTTGGAAACCCCATGGAACAAAATTCAGCTTGCCTTGTCACAGCTAGAAGAGATCTCAATACCGAGATTTGTGATGAGTGATCTAATGTCACCAATTGAAATTCATGCCTTCTCTGACGCATCGATGAGAGCCCATGGAGCCTGCGTCTATATCCGTTGCAAATTTGCAGAAGGTAGTCAACAAAGTCTCATTGTTGACTGCAAAGTCGAAAGTAGCGCCGCGCAAGACAAAGACGCTCCCCCGTCTTGAGTTATGTGCCGCTTACCTTCTCGCGGACCTCTGTCGCAAAATAAAACCTCTTATCAAAGCACCGATCGAACGAAGTGTATATTGGTCAGATTCGGAAGTTTGTCTTCATTGGATTCGTTACCATCCATCGTCGTTGTCAACGTTCGTATCAAATAGAGTTGCTGAGATTTAAGAGTGGTCAGAGGAAAGCACGTGGCGGCATGTACCAACTAAACAGAACCCGGCAGATATTGTGTCAAGAGGTGGAGACGTGAAGGAAACGATAGAATCAGTTTGTTTCACAGGTCCATCGTTTTTAACGGAGCCGGAAGATAAGTGGCCAACGAGCCCTCGGTTTGATCCGTCACCAAAGATTTTGCAGATGGAAGCAAAGAAGAGTGCGGTCGGACTGACTGCAATGGTCTCTACCTCATATTTGTTGGAAGTGATAGAAGGATTTTCTTCTCACTTAAAACTGCTGTGAGTGTTCGTTTACATGGTCCGCTTTATAAAGAAGTGTAAAAAATTAGTAGTTTCTTCTGATAATGTACCTTCACCTGTCGAATATCAAGACGCTTTTAATAAAATTGTCCAGATAGTCCAAGAGCACGAGTATCAAGAGAAAATTAAAAATGTTAGAAAAAATATTGTTGTTATTGTTGCAGGCTGGGCTTACCTTTTCGTTGTTGCGGGTCGGGAGGCGACTATCTAATGCTCCTATTTCGTACGATGCCAAGTTTCCAGTAATGTTGACGAAGCGCTCTCAATTTGTTCAGAGCTACGTCCGATTCTAGCACGAGTCGAATTTTCATGTGGGTCCACGAGCACTAGTGAGTCTCTTGCAACAGCGCGTTTGGATAGTAAACGCGCAGGAAGTCTGCAGTCAGATAGTGCGGTCATGCATATGCTGTTTTAAATGCAAGCCTCATCTGATGACTCAAATCATGGGAGATTTACCCTTAGATCGAGTTCGTGCTCTCCGCCCATTTTCCATATGTGGCGTGGATTTCTGTGGCCCTATTGAGACGACATTGAAAATTCGTGGTAGGCCACCATACAAGTCCTACATTGCCCTGTTTGTTTGTTTTGCGTCTAAAGCAGTTCATTTAGAAGTAGTTTCCGATTTGTCAACTGATTCCTTTCTATTGGCTTTCCAAAGGTTCGTTGGGCGCCGAGGATGTCCGCAGATCGTGCACTGCGACAACGCGACGAACTTCGTCGGAGCGAGTCGCCACTTCGCGGCACTGCGGCACCAGATCGAGAGCGAAGGGGACGAGCTGCGGCAATACGCATCAAAAAAAGGATGCGTATTTGCGTTCATACCGACGCGGGCTCCGCACATGGGCGGACTATGGGAGGCAGGAGTGAAGTCTGCAAAGCACCTACTCCTACGAGCGGTGGGCAGCGCGAAGTTGACCGCAGAGGAGCTGCAGACCGTCTTCGTTGGAGTCGAGGCCGTCCTGAACTCGAGGCCCCTGGGCGCCCTCAGTCAGGACCCAAGCGACGGCGAGGCGTTGACTCCCGGGCACCTGTTGACAGGCGGGGCCGCTCATCGCCCCACCAGCACCGCGGACCCCGGACCAGCAGGGTCTAACGTGCTTGCGGCGATGGCGGCTTGTCTCGTCAATCAAGCAAACGATTTGGCAGCGTTGGTCCCGGGAGTACGTCTTGGGCCTACAGGCGCGGTCGAAGTGGTAGCGGGAGCAGGAGGACGCCAGGAAGGGCGATCTGGTCCTGGTCGCCGAGGACAACCAGCCGCCCCAGCAGTGGATCACCGCCAGGGTCGTCGAGACTCACGCCGGCGCGGACGGAAGGGTCAGGGTCGCCGACGTCAGGACGAGTAGAGGAGCAGTATTCAGTAGAGCAGTCCACAAGCTGGCGAGGTTGCCAGAAGTTGAAGCCTAATGAAGGCCTTCAAAGGGGCCGGTGTATAATTAATGTAGATAATTAAGTGGAATGTTATGAAGTCTAGTATAAGTTAGTTTAGGGCGGAGCGGGAGCGCAAGTGAATACAAGATGTGAATACAAGAATACGGGATGAATTTAAGGAACTCTGCAAGCTAGTGAAGAAATCAGCCAGAAATGACAAGAGAGCACTGATAGACTGACTTGCAGAAAATGCAGAGAGCGCCGCCAATGCCAACAACATGCGCTCACTATACCAGACAATCGGTAAGCTATCTGGAAGCTACCAAAAGCAGAACCATCCAGTACGAGATGTCAACGAAACACTCCTTGTCGATGATGATGCCCAGATCCGCAGATGGCGACAACACTAGAAATCAGAGATCAGATCAGATCACTCAGAGCATGCGAGCAGCGCAGATGACGACTTCAGATGTATTGTACCCAACACCAGAATTCCTCACACGACACCATCTGTTAGAGAAATTAGTGATGCAATCTGGAAATTGAAGAACAACAAAGCAGCCGGAGAGGACGGTTTATCCGCAGAACTGCTCCCAGTTGACACGCTTCTAATGGCCGAAACGTTGCACCCGCATTTCGAGAGCATATGGGAGAACGAGCGAATCCCCCCATCCTGGAAGAAAGGCATCATCGTAAAATTACAATGAAAGAAAGGAAAGAAATTACGACATCGAAGGAAGAAGACCTCAGTGATTGCAATAATTAGAGCGCGCCGCTATACCTCCTATTCATTGGTTTCCAGAAGGCGTTCGACTCAGTAGATAGAGCAGCGATATGGCGGGCGCTTGCAAGGAAGGGAGTACCACTCAATATCATAAATATAGTGAAAGCTATGTACGATGATGCGGATTTGGCGGTACTGCACAATGGTAAAATCAGTGCGCCAACTCGTATCAAATAGAGTTTCTGAGATTTAAGAGTGGTCAGAGGAAAGCACGTGGCGGCATGTACCAACTAAACAGAACCCGGCAAATATTGTGTCAAGAGGTGGAGACGTGAAGGAAACGATAGAATCAGTTTGTTTCACAGGTCCATCGTTTTTAACGGAGCCGGAAGATAAGTGGCCAACGAGCCCTCGGTTTGATCCGTCACCAAAGATTTTGCAGATGGAAGCAAAGAAGAGTGCGGTCGGACTGACTGCAATGGTCTCTACCTCATATTTGTTGGAAGTGATAGAAGGATTTTCCTCTCACTTAAAACTGCTGTGAGTGTTCGTTTACATGGTCCGCTTTATAAAGAAGTGTAAAAAATTAGTAGTTTCTTCTGATAATGTACCTTCACCTGTCGAATATCAAGACGCTTTTAATAAAATTGTCCAGATAGTCCAAGAGCACGAGTATCAAGAGAAAATTAAAAATGTTAGAAAAAATATTGTTGTTATTGTTGCAGGCTGGGCTTACCTTTTCGTTGTTGCGGGTCGGGAGGCGACTAGCTAATGCTCCTATTTCGTACGATGCCAAGTTTCCAGTAATGTTGACGAAGCGCTCTCAATTTGTTCAGAGCTACGTCCGATTCTTGCACGAGTCGAATTTTCATGTGGGTCCACGAGCACTAGTTAGTCTCTTGCAACAGCGCGTTTGGATAGTAAACGCGCAGGAAGTCTGCAGTCAGATAGTGCGGTCATGCATATGCTGTTTTAAATGCAAGCCTCATCTGATGACTCAAATCATGGGAGATTTACCCTTAGATCGAGTTCGTGCTCTCCGCCCATTTTCCATATGTGGCGTGGATTTCTGTGGCCCTATAGAGACGACATTGAAAATTCGTGGTAGGCCACCATACAAGTCCTACATTGCCCTGTTTGTTTGTTTTGCGTCTAAAGCAGTTCATTTAGAAGTAGTTTCCGATTTGTCAACTGATTCCTTTCTATTGGCTTTCCAAAGGTTCGTTGGGCGCCGAGGATGTCCGCAGATCGTGCACTGCGACAACGCGACGAACTTCGTCGGAGCGAGTCGCCACTTCGCGGCACTGCGGCACCAGATCGAGAGCGAAGCGGACGAGCTGCGGCAATACGCATCAAAAAAAGGATGCGTATTTGCGTTCATACCGACGCGGGCTCCGCACATGGGCGGACTATGGGAGGCAGGAGTGAAGTCTGCAAAGCACCTACTCCTACGAGCGGTGGGCAGCGCGAAGTTGACCGCAGAGGAGCTGCAGACCGTCTTCGTTAGAGTCGAGGCCGTCCTGAACTCGAGGCCCCTGGGCGCCCTCAGTCAGGACCCAAGCGACGGCGAGGCGTTGACTCCCGGGCACCTGTTGACAGGAGGGGCCGCTCATCGCCCCACCAGCACCGCGGACCCCGGACCAGCAGGGTCTAACGTGCTTGCGGCGATGGCGGCTTGTCTCGTCAATCAAGCAAACGATTTGGCAGCGTTGGTCCCGGGAGTACGTCTTGGGCCTACAGGCGCGGTCGAAGTGGTAGCGGGAGCAGGAGGACGCCAGGAAGGGCGATCTGGTCCTGGTCGCCGAGGACAACCAGCCGCCCCAGCAGTGGATCACCGCCAGGGTCGTCGAGACTCACGCCGGCGCGGACGGAAGGGTCAGGGTCGCCGACGTCAGGACGAGTAGAGGAGCAGTATTCAGTAGAGCAGTCCACAAGCTGGCGAGGTTGCCAGAAGTTGAAGCCTAATGAAGGCCTTCAAAGGGGCCGGTGTATAATTAATGTAGATAATTAAGTGGAATGTTATGAAGTCTAGTATAAGTTAGTTTAGGGCGGAGCGGGAGCGCAAGTGAATACAAGATGTGAATACAAGAATACGGGATGAATACAAGGAACTCTGCAAGCTAGTGAAGAAATCAGCCAGAAATGACAAGAGAGCACTGATAGACTGACTTGCAGAAAATGCAGAGAGCGCCGCCAATGCCAACAACATGCGCTCACTATACCAGACAATCAGTAAGCTATCTGGAAGCTACCAAAAGCAGAACCATCCAGTACGAGATGTCAACGAAACACTCCTTGTCGATGATGATGCCCAGATCCGCAGATGGCGACAACACTAGAAATCAGAGATCAGATCAGATCACTCAGAGCATGCGAGCAGCGCAGATGACGACTTCAGATGTATTGTACCCAACACCAGAATTCCTCACACGACACCATCTGTTAGAGAAATTAGTGATGCAATCTGGAAATTGAAGAACAACAAAGCAGCCGGAGAGGACGGTTTATCCGCAGAACTGCTCCCAGTTGACACGCTTCTAATGGCCGAAACGTTGCACCCGCATTTCGAGAGCATATGGGAGAACGAGCGAATCCCCCCATCCTGGAAGAAAGGCATCATCGTAAAATTACAATGAAAGAAAGGAAAGAAATTACGACATCGAAGGAAGAAGACCTCAGTGATTGCAATAATTAGAGCGCGCCGCTATACCTCCTATTCATTGGTTTCCAGAAGGCGTTCGACTCAGTAGATAGAGCAGCGATATGGCGGGCGCTTGCAAGGAAGGGAGTACCACTCAATATCATAAATATAGTGAAAGCTATGTACGATGATGCGGATTTGGCGGTACTGCACAATGGTAAAATCAGTGCGCCCTTCCAGACGAACACTGGCGTCAAGCAAGGATGCCCTTTGTCACCGCTGTTGTTCAACTTGGTGATCGATGAGATTATGAGTGAAGTGTGCAGATCGAACCGCGGCATAACATGGAGCATCACCAGACACCTAGAGGATCTGGACTACGCGGACGACATCTGCCTCCTAGCTCATAGATTCACCGACATCCAAGCCAAATGCAGTGACCTCGAAACTCGGGCCAAACAGTTGGACTCTCCATTAATGCAGCAAAAACTAAAGCGATGCGGATCCTCCACTCCCACCAAAGCAGGATCACCATATGCGGGAAAAGTGTCGAATATGTCGACAGCTTCGTATACCTAGGCACCGTTATATCCGCAAACGGGGGAGTGGAAAAAGACATGGAGAACCGTCTAAGCAAAGCCAAATCTGCTTTCGGGAGATTGCATATGGAGAAACCAGCAGATCAGCAGAAAAACAAACCTGAGAATCTTCAATGCGTGCATCAAATCCGTACTGCTGTATGGATCGGAAACCTGGCTGACATCGCAAAGAATGATAATAAAGCTGCAAGCCTTCGTCAATAAGTGCCTTAGGATCATATGTGGTATATTCTGGCCAAATAGAATAACCAATAATGATCTGTGGCGCTGCACAAACGAAGCACCAATCCAGCAGCAGATAAAGAACAAGAAATGGAAATGGATTGGTCACGCACTAAGGAAAGGTCAAGACAGAATAACCTGGCGCCGATCAACAGTACGCGAACTCGATGACAATAACATCACCTGGGACTTGGCAAAGAGAACAGCGCAGAATAGGGTCCGGTGGAATGCACTTGTGGATGCCCTAAGCTCCCAAGCGGAGTAACAGGAATAAAAAAAAAAAAATAATTAAAAAAAAGTGCGTGAACACAGATCACATACAACTGCGGTTAGTAGTCTTTCCGGCTGAAATTAACACTCATGGAAATCATTTCTATTCCTCTCGTAATAAGGGTATCACTAGTCTAAATTTAATGGGAACTTAATGCACAAGCTTGCGAGCAGGGTATTAACCTAAATTGAATAGCGAAAACCCGAACTTTTAACTTTATTTATTTTCCGAGATACATAAAGCATTGCGTAGATTCAGACCTGGAAACAAATGCTACATTTTTGTAGGCGGTGTATAGAATCCCATTTTCAAAAAAGCAGACTCTGTCCAGTTTGCAAATATCAATGTGGGCTATCTGGGAGTAAGGCTCCGGGCGCACGCGAAACCCGGTCAAGATCTTGTATGCAACAATCGGAACCTACTAAGAGTTTAGCCGCTAGCGACCCGTATATCAGCGCTAATGCTGCAAATGTTCACGAAAGGGGTCGCAATCCCAGCACTTTGCTGGCTACGAAGACCTGTAGAAGCTGATCGTAAACGATCTGACGTTATTAGAAGTGGAGAGACGACTCTCAGTTATGTTGTCCGAAAGGCTAGACTGCGTAGGCGCCTGTCTGCGTAGGCGAATGGTACCTCGTCCAATGACGCAGGCACTGCTCAGACCCGGTGTAACAGTGGACACTTTATATACAGAGTTGAAGGGGAAGGGATTTGGAAGGGAATTTCGGGATACTATGCCGGAATGCAAATGTCTTGTTTGAAGGCAAAGCTAATGAATTCTATTGGAGGTTCCACAAGTCTGTTGGTGTAGTTCGTTGGGACAGATTATGCGAGGCTCTGCGAATGCAATTTAGGCAAGGAAGAGATCACGGCGATATCGAGGAGTTGATATGTAACCGGAAGCAAAAACCCAATGAAAGCTTTGATTGTTTCTTTGACAGTGTATCAGTGTTAACAGAGCAGCTCGAACAACCGTGGGGTTCGGCAAAGTTAGTCCGATATTCAAAAATAATTTGAGTCCGGAGATCCGGCACGAAATCTTAAACGTGGAAGTTAGCTCCGTCTCTGATTTAAGAGAGATATGTAGGCGTCGGGAATCCTTTCTTGAAGATGTGAGGCCTACTCATGGTTACGGCAAAAGTAATCCTTTTAAAAAGGACGTTTCTGAGATAGTCGACTTTTCCTCATCACCAGGTACTATAAGACCCATCTTGCGATCCTTCCAAGTGGGCTCTCTATATTGTTCAGCCACTTCAGAGCCATATGATCCATAATCACGGCGAACTGGTACCCCTCCAGCGCCTATCAGCGTTCGAATGACGTAAGCGACCTCTCGCTCGCCCTCATCAATGTCCTGCGTCAGAACTGCACCCACGCCGTAGTCACTCGCGTCTGTTTGCAGTAAAAATTTTTTCAAGAAATCCGGGCATGCCAGCACTGGATCCTCTGCTAACCTCGACTTTAGATTCTCAAACGCCTCTTGGTGTCTCGCCGTCCATTCCCACTTTGTCCCCTTTCTAAGGGAACTTCTTACTTCCTTCAAATTCGCCATGTGCTTCTCTTTTGTGCGTCCGATCACGATGATGTCATCCTGATATGCAAATGCGTGCGGAGCCATATCCGGGCCTATGACCTGGTATAAAGATCTTTGAAACGTTGCCGAGGCTGAGTTTACAATGGACCCGAACGGCATCACCTTCCACTGGTACAAACCTTTCCCTGGTACCGTGAAGGCCGTATATTTCCTGCTCCCTTCCTCCAGTGGGATTTGCCAGTAGCCATCCTTAAGGGCCAAGCTGCTGAAAAATTTTGCTTCCCTCAATTGCTTCAGTATGAAGTTTATACTTGGCATAGGGTACGCATCTTTTACTGACTTAGCGTTGATGTGCCGAAAGTCCACGCACATCCTCCAATGACCCGTCTTTTTCCCCACCATGACAATGGGTGAGCTGTAGGCGCTATTGGACGGCTCGATACATCCCTTCTCTAGCAGCTCTTCCACTTTTCCATTGATTTCCTCCTGTATTTTGGGGTTTTTTGGGTAATATCTTTGTTTTATTGGGATGTCGTCCTTCATCGTGATTCTATGCTGGGTTATATTTGAACAACCCTTTTGGTTTGTGAACGCCGCCATTTTTTCTTTGATGAACTTTTTGTCCCGCTCGCGCTCCCACTCCTCCGAGGGTCCAGTTATGGCTATGAACAGCCTATCCTCCAGGCATCCGCTTCATCTTTCTCTTCTTGGGATCGTGACTTGGTGGCCTGCGCAGTTTATTGTTGTTCCGAATTCTACGAGGAAATCCCATCCAAGCACCGCGCTGTCTCCTATGCCTGGCAACACTAGCATATACACTAGCATAACACTAACATATTCAAATTTTTTTTCAAATCCTGCAGAACAAAATTCTAGGGTTCCTGCACCCGCTGGCCCAATGGCCCATGCCTCCGCATCTGTTGCATGACTGTGCTGGGTTTTCTACATGTCCCTGTCTAGGCGTCGCTGCCCACTGCATGTTCGGCTGCCTTTGACTTTGGTTTGCTGCCCATCGTTGACTCGGCTGCTGTTGCCTTGGGCCTGTCCATTGCTGGCTCGGCGGCTGTTGCTGTGGAATTTGGCGTTGCTCCTCCGGCTGCCATCTCTGCCCCCACCCAATTTCCTGGGGGGCTCTGTTGCTCCGGTGGCTTCTGGAGCCGTTCTTTTTTGGCCACCCTCTGTCTACCGTGGCGGCTTGCCTGTTAAAAACCTCTTCTTCCAAGGCCAGCTCCTCGAATTCTTCGGCCAGACCCATCACCTCCTCGAGCGATGCGCATGCGTATGGCCTCAAGAACATTTTCATGCGCGGCATGCAGTTTTCCACTAGCCTTTCGATGACCTCCTTCGTGGACTTTCCTAAAGACTTCATTAGCGTCTGAAGGTCTACCATGTATTCTTTAAATGGTTCTCCTCCTTGCTGTTTCCGCTACCGAACCTGGTCTGCCAGTTTCTTAAAGTACCCTTTTGGCAGGAAAAAGGCCTCGAAGCTCCTTCTGAACTCCTTCCATGTGGTACACTCCTCATCGTTCATTAAGAACCACTTTTGCGCTTCGCCCTGGAGTAGTTCTGGCATTGCCCGCGGGATTGTGTTTATATCCATCCCGTATGTTTTGGCAGACCATGCTACTCGGTCCACGAACTCGAGAGGATCTCTGCCTCGACGTGGACCTCTGCGCTTGTTTTTCCTCAAATCCACTCGCAACCACCATCACTTCGTCGTCCTTCGTCTCGTCGACCCACCTTGCAACAAGTTCCCTCATGATCTCAAGGGTTCCATCCGCTGGGAGACCGAGCTCTCTTCACACTTCGCACAACTCCTCTTAGCGAAGCGCGTAAATCCAATTTTTCTTCCCCATCTTGAACCTGTGTTACTCCTAGACTCTAAAGCAATCACGTAGTTTGGGCGCCAGGTGTAACGAACTGTTTTTGCTATTGGTTGTTCGCAACAAATGCCGCGACTAGCTCACAGAGTTTGGGGTACGTTCCACCAAATTTATAGATTCGACGTGATTTGCCCGATCCCAGAAATAACACGGTAAGCTTAGTTTAAATCAAGTTCCCTTTATTATGCTATGTTTACAAAAAGGGTGAATCTCACCGGCCGCTTGGCTCAGCCGACAGACCGCTCGTCCTTCCGTCGATCCCCGATCCCCGCTCCGGGTTGGTGCCAATACACACGCCCTCCCAAAGCTTGCGCCCTGCAGGTCGTAAGGTCTTGGTGCCTGGCGCCGAAACGGCTCACGGTTCCCTTCGTTTGGACTCACGGGCTGTGGGTTGCGGTGCCTATGCTGTTGCTGTTGCCTTCTTCACTGCTCTTCTGCTGCCGCTGCTCGCTCGTCGTCGCTGCTGCTTCCTCGTCGTCGTGGCTGCTCCCTCGTCGTCGCTGCTGCTCCCTCGTCGTCGCCGCTTCTGTTGCTGCTCTTCCTTTGCGGGTGCCGTGGACCTTCGGTATCTTCGGCCCTTTCGCCGTGGCCGGCACCTAATCCGTGTCAACAGGCCGATCGGCTCACCTCCCAGGCATACGCCGGGAAGGATATGCCTTTCGCTGCTTAGCGGCCGGATCAGGTCACGAAGGGCCTACCTACCCCGCAGGACACACCCCTGGTCGCGTTCGTCACTCGCCTCCAAACACCTGCGTGCATACGCCCCGCAGGATCTATGGCAGGCCAGAGGTTTTGGCGTCACGTCTCCTTTAACTCCAGGTGATACGCTGTGCATACGCCCCAGCGCCTGGATCAGGATTCTAGCGACTTTCCCTGGGTGTCCCTGCTTGGTTTCACTGTTAGGCTTGTGTGCCCGAGCTGGCTATCCCTTGCTTCACAGGATAACACCTGGACTTATTGTTCCTGGAATTCTATTGCTTGACTGACTCGCGTACCGCCGCCGGACTTACGAACAGGGGATCCTTTAGCTACTGACTCGCAGATCCTTCGCACTCGCTCTAAATACCGCACTTGAGACTGTCGGACTTACCCACGGGGGGTCCTTTAGCCTATACTCCTAATTCCTCCAAGGAAACTTTCCCGCTTGAATGTCAGACTTACAAACGGGGGGTCTTCCACTCAACTCTTCCAGCTTCCCTAGAAGACTCGGTCTCGATTTACTCCAGGGGCCCTCCTTATATAGTGCCAGAGGCGCCCGTTAATCCTTGCAAATCTTCTTCCTGCCGTTAATCCATCGCTCATCTACTTTCTCCGTAAGCTTTCTCCAATTCCCGCCGCATTTCTCTCGGCGGGCTTCCTTTACTTGCCCCCCCCGTTTGCCCCGCTTGGGCCTCCGATCCGTATTGTTATTGTGCAGGTCAATCCTCCAGATATCCCCGCGCTCCCCCCCTTTGTGCATTCCCAAAATGCATTTCTGTGTTTTCTGCATTCTTCTAAACACAGCTGCCCAGTCGCGGGCCGCTCCGTTCCCCGCTCTCTCCTATCACCTTCGAGCGCGGAGGCCCCTCTTGCCACCTGTCTTGGCGTGTGGGAGATCTAATCTCCTCACAATGGTAATCTGATTGGTTTTGCCGCCACATCTGGCACCATTACTCATTGATCGCCATAGAAGACTCGATTCTTCGCGACGGCCTTCTTCGAGGTATAGGAGGTATCTTTTATAATCTTATAACTTTCTTATTTTTTACACTGCCTCAATTCAAATTTCAAACTCGGCGGTTTTGGGCGGGAGAATTTTTCATCTTTTTTCATCCTTTTTTTCTTTCTACGACTTAAGTAACCGTCTTAACTTATCACTGTGACGGAAGTCCACGAGGGTGATGACCTGCATGCCTTGGCGTGCGCGAGTAAACTCTATATATAGCCAAAGAATTAAAAATTTTCTGTAGGCAACCGATCTAAATTAATTATATACCAATCGAAAGGTATTGTTTCAATTAGATAATTTTTGTCGAAACATATTCCAAAAGTTATTTGGTTTTGGAGAAATTAGGGTGAAAGTAAAAAAATTTTGTATGACTAAAGTGGGGCTGGTGGACACATTTTTAGTCCCCAGATTTTTATAAATTCACATTCAAGAGCTAAATACGCGTCAATTGGTACCTCAATTAGAGGAGGAGAACTATCGATGGCGCTATCGACACTATCGATGGTTGGCCGCTATCGAGCCGCAATCGATAGTGTCAGACACGTTCGATAGTGACTCAACCACTATCGATGGTGCCTTCGATAGCTGGCGTCTCACATCGCTAAAATAATTTCAATATTCGCTTGTGTAAAAATTGAAAAATTTGGTGTAAAATTGACGGTAATTAAAAAGGAACTATTAAATATGGATCGCTTTTTAAAAAAGGTATGCTTAATGTATTCTACATAAGTATTTTGATGGCGAATTTAAGGTATACGTCGGAGGTCCGCAAAGCCTATTGCGCCTAGTCCATAAAAGCAAGACTGCGATTGCACCAGCACAGACTCTGAAAAGGATTTTGTTCTTAATAAGCAGGGTAACTAAAAAAGGAGTAAGATTTCACATGTTTGGAAATATTTCAAAAATTCCGACGACCAAAAACTTGCCAAATGCCTTGAAAAAAAATATGTTAATGTCGGACGATAGTATCGGTGACTATCGATGGCACTATCGACACTATCGAGGGTTTAAGAAAAACAATCGCGGCTATTGATGGCGCCGACTATCGATAGTTCTCCACCTCTAACCTCAATCGACCCGATCCAACAAGTACCAATCCAAGTTATTCGAAAAATTCGATTTTTTTTCTTCAAAATGAAGCCAGTTGTCGGTTTGTCGGTTTGTCTGTTTGCACTATTTTTTTCTTAACAATTCTGAAAAAAATTGGAAAATGTTTGTTACTATCATATGAGCAACTATTGTTCTACAACTTTTTGAAATACCTTAAGCTTACGTCAAAAAATTAAAAAAAAAACTTTATTAATGAAAAATTCCTAACTTTATAATTAAGAAAGATATTAAAAAGAGCTTTACACCGTTGAAATGGTTTTTTAAATATCAATTTCGCTTTCTTTGAGACTAAACGTCTATATAGTAAAAAAAACACACTAAAAATAAACTTCTTTTTAAAGAAAAAAAATTATTTTTCAAAATTTGCTCTACTGATCCTTTTTATATTGCACGTGTATAAAAAGGTAGCTACGTAGTAAAAACGTAGCTTTTGAGATGACCCAACTTTTTATATATCGCTCATATCTGGCAAAATCCGTTAACTCAAGATATAGTCCTGTAAGTGCAGCTACCCATTTTGTGCAGGCCTCCTGTGAAGCTTGCATTTACTTATACATGTGTGTGTATTTGATTGGCAACTTTGCTCTTTAGAGTCTGCATATATTTGGTCATCTTATAATATTAGATATATAGCGGATCGTATATAGTCGGCCGATCCTTATGAAATTTGGCATATCGAATTATTTTGTCCAAAGAGGAACCCATTGAAAATCCCATCCCTCTAACTTGAAATACAACGAAGTTATGGCATTTCCGATCAATCAGTTATATGGCAGCTTTAGGAAATAGACGGCCGATCCCTATGAAAAGTATCGTATACGTTTTGCAAAAAATTAGAATCCATAGAAAGTCCCAGCCTTCTAACTTGAAAAACAACGAAGTTATGGCATTTCCGATCAATTAGTTATCTGACAGCTATAGGATATAGTCGACCGGTCCCGACTTATTTACTGCCTGCAAAGGAAAGAAGGGTGTGTGCAAAGTTTCAACTCGAGCGCTTCAAAACTGAGAGACTAGTTTGCGTAGAAACCGACAGACAGAGGACAGACAGACAGACAGACGGTCATGCTTATATCGACTCAGGAGGTGATCCTGATCAAGAATATATATACTTTATAGGGTCGGAGATGTCTCCTTCACTGCGTTGCACACTTTTGACCAAAATTATAATACCCTCTGCAAGGGTATACAAAATTATTTTCAAAATTGGCTCATTTGATCATATTCATATACGTGGAGATAGCTCTTGAGATGACGCAACTTTTGATATATCGCTTATATCTGGCAAAATTCGTTAACTCAAGATATAGTCCAGTAAGTGCAGCTACCAATTTTGTCCAGCCTCCTGTGAAGCTTGGATTTACTTATACATGTGTGTGTATTTGATTGACAACTTTGCTTTTTGGAGTCTGCATATATTTGGTCAATACCCTTAAAAATATGGAGTATATCTTCGCAGCTTTTAGTTTATTTATTTAAAAATAAAATCCAAATAAAAAAGGGCTTAAAAAGTAAAATTGGCTCAATTAGGACTAGAACTCAGGCCCTCCCGTGTTAGAAAAATATGGCTCACTGACAACGCTCCCACTCGGCTTATCATGAACTTCGTTTTTGATTTTGATGTAATTCTGCTTTGTGTTTCAGTGTCTCATATATTAATGAGAAGACTTACAAATGCAAAATTTTACGAGTAGAAAGCTTTATATGCATATGCCCCCACTGAGCATATAATGCATATAAATAAAACTCTGCTTTACTTAAATTACAGCCACCACCGTTTTTGGGCCAAATCATGGATTAAAAGCTAAAAAAAAAACAAGGCAAACCAACAACCTTTCTATTTTTAAAGATGCTTGGGGCTGTTTCCAATATTTTTATTAGAAATTTTGTTGATGGTGAAATACTCATAAGGATCGGACAACTATATAGGATCCGATAATATCCGATCCGATAAAATAATAATATAAGCTTCTGCTTAACTGCAAGGGTATATTAACTTCGGCTCCGCTTGAAGTTAGCTTTCCTTTCTTGTTTTTTTTTTATAATTTATTATATAGTGGAACTCTCATAAGGATAGGCCTCTCATCTGTTAATTTGTTAAAACAATTTGGTTTCCCACAACTACGAAACAATTTTGGATTTTAAATACATTTTTGGGCAAATTTTTAATTAAAATTTTTTAATTAAAAAATTGCGTAATAAAAAATATTCTTGTTCGGCACGTGCAAGAAAAACCAAAAAAAAAAATCAGTCACGTGCCGAACAAGAATATTTTTATATGCAATTTTGTACACCTATATAGCATATTTTCGTCACTAAAATTGATATCAGATTTTTTGGGTTTCGTATGCAGGTTCGTCACCGGTTCTTTACCTCGTCAATGGTTTTTTTATATGATATAAAATAGAGAAATGAAATATGAAGATAGTAAAGATAATAGTCTCAAAGACTAAATGTTTAATGTGACAGTTTTAATGTTCTTTTAAATTTCTGGTAGCCCTGTGCCAATCTGTGAATCGCTGAAAATTTCATTTTTTGAGAATTAGTCAACACTAAAAATCAAGTATAAAACTCTGTCCCGGGTCGGTTCATAGTTCAGTCGGGCTCTAGGCCTCGACCAGACTTCTTTCCTTATTTCATTTTTATTTAGAATTTTTTTTTATTATTGTTTTGACCTTTAGTAGTCGTCGTCGCTAAATTTATTTTGGCCTAATTTATATTTTATTTCATTTACAATACGAAGTCCTTCTTTATTTTAATTTAATTTTTTTCCCTTCAACCAATTACCCATTAAAAAATTAATAACTGATTGGTTTTGATTAACTGTATGTTGTTGACCTCTTGAAGCATTGCGGCCCTAATACTGAATTAATAATTAATTGTGAACATTCCATTTTTTCCAAATATAAAGTTCTTATTATCCAATTAACCCTTGGTATATTTGAGTAAAAAATATGATAATCTCATCGTTTTTGATTAATTGTACATTGATTATCCCCTAAAGAACTGCGGCCCTTATACTGAGTGAATACTTTGCTGAAAAAGATTTGATTTCTTCAGTTGGTTAAGTGTAGCAACACCTCGTGGTCTGCGTTTCTCTAATTTAAAATAAAATATGAAGTTCTTATTAATTTTTATTTATTATATTTATTCTTAAACCAATTAACCCTAGGTATATTCGAGTAAAATATGGTAATCTCATTGTTTTTATTTATTGTACATTGTTTATCCCCAAAAGCACTGCGGCCCTTATACTGAGTAAATACTTTGTTGAAAAAGATTCGATTTCTTCAGTTGGTAAAGTGTCGCAACACCTCGCGATCTGCTTTTCTTTTATTTCAAATAAAATATGAAGTTCTTATTAATTTGTATTTATTATATTTATTATTAAACCAATTAATCCTTGGTATATTAGAGTAAAAATATGGTAATCTCATTGTTTTTGATTAATTGTACATTGTTTATCCCCTAAAGCACTGAGGCCCTTATACTGAGTGAATAGTTTCTTTAAAGAGATTCGATTTCTTCAGTTGGTAAAGTGTAGCAACACCTTGTGGTCTGCGTTTCTCTAACTTAAAATAAAATATGAAGTTCTTATTAATTTTTATTTATTATATTTATTCTTAAACCAATTAACTCTTGGTATATTAGAGTAAAAAATATGATAATCTCATCGGTTTTGATTAATTGTATTTTGTTTCTCTGAACCTTATTTGTGGCCAGATTTTAATTTTTTTTTAAATTCAAATTTGAAGTTCTTATTCATTTTAATTTAGAATATATTAGTTCTTTTATTTTATAAACACATTTTTACTCTTGGTATATTATTTATCTTGGTATATTAGAGTAAAAAATAGGGTAATGTCATTGGTTTTCCGAAGACTCGATTCTTCGCGACGGCCCGCTTCGAGGCCCGCTTTTACTCTTGGTATATTATTTATCTTGGTATATTAGAGTAAAAAATAGGGTAATGTCATTGGTTTTCCGAAGACTCGATTCTTCGCGACGGCCCGCTTCGAGGTATAAGAGGTATCTTTTATAGGTTAGGTTAGGTTATGGCGGTGATGCTAGGGGGTCATAAAAGACCCCCCGCTTCCACTTGAGCCGCTAGGGCTCCTTGTGTTACCGCTGGGGCAAGTGCCCCAGCTTAAGTGCTATTAAGTGCCAGTTATTGCCCCAATCGCTAGGCTGCAGTCTGGTCTGGTGAGAGCAATAAGTCTCGCTGATCTTTTCTGAGAGCGTGTCGGCCAGATCAGACGTGAGGTTCTACAGGTCTGGAGATTTCTCCATTTCCTATTGGCTGCCAGGTCAAAAAACTCCATGCACTTTAGCCTGCATGTAGCCAAGGGTATGCCTACAAATTCTTTCTCAGGTAGGAGAGGGTAGGTAGTCCCTGCCCTAGCTAATTCGTCTGCAGAGCAGTTTCCCTCGTGGTCCCTGTGACGGGAACCCAAATGAAGTAGATGTCATGCTGTTCAGCCATCTCGTTGAGAGATCTGGAGTTGGAATTGGACGAGAATCCGTCCAGTGCCTTGAGCGCTGATTGACTATCTGAGAAGATGCATATTGTACCTCGATTGCCCCTTTGTGCCGGGGATTCCAGTGCTTCCGTAATGGCTACTACAAACAGCCTGGAAAACACTGCAGTGGTCAGGAAGTCTGAAGGACTCCTTTAGGCTCAAATGCTCACAAAAGTAACCGTCTTCCACCTGGCCGTTAAGTTTTGATCCATCTGTGTAGATATGAATGGAGCCCTCCGGTCCCGATGTCCGGGCGTCCCATTCCTCCCTCAAGGGGATGATGATTCTGTAAGTAGGTCCAGTCTGGTATGACCAAAACTATTCTTGCTCCATAGATTCGCCTCTCGCAGTCTTATTGCCGCCAGAGTGGCTATCTTTAGCCCCATCAATTCTACTGGTAGTAGGTCAAGGATGATATCTAGGGCGCCGCAGTACGTAGACTGCCTGTTATACAGACCTCCGCCAGGCGCTGCGTCTTCCTGAACCTTTCCCTGTATAAGGAGTCCATAGAATAAGATTGGTCTGATGAACTGTGTATAACCATCTGACTATCTTGGGGGACATTCCCCATATCAGGCCTACCGCCTTGCGGCAGGTATAGAGTGCTATTGCCGCTTTCTTAGTCCTATCTGCGGTGTTCAGCTTCCAGTCCCAGTGTTCTGTCTAGTGTGATGCCTAGGTACTTCGCACTATCACTAAGAACTAGTGTTTCCCCTAGAACCTTCGGAAGCCTTAGATTTGGTATTTTGTACTTCCTGGTAAACAGCACGAGCTCTGTGTTGGACGGATTGACTCCCAGCCCGTTCCTTTGCGCCCTGGCCGACGGAACTTCGAGCTTCCCTGTCAGTAGGTCGCATAGCGTTTGTGGGTATTTCCCTACGAAGGCAATAGCAACATCGTCCGCGTACGCAATGATCTTACAGCCGCCCACCCTCCAAGGATCGTAGTAGGCTATTAACCGCCACGTTCCAGAGTAGTGGTGGGAGTACACCTCCTTGCGGCGTGCCCCTCTTGACGTATCTTCGAATAGTCGAACCTCCAAGAGTAGCCTCGACACTCCTGTTGACCAGGATCTGCCGTATTAGGTGAACTGATCGGTCGTCTATTCCAAGTCCCGTCAGTGCATCAATTATTGAGCACGGCAAGATGTTGTTGAAGGCCCCTTCTATGTCTAGAAAAGCAACAAGTGCGTATTCCTTAAGGTTGATCGCTCGCTCGGCGATCATAGTGATATCGTGGAGGGCTGTTCCTGTTGATCGGCTCCTTTTGTAAGCATGCTGAGAGCATGCGATGTCATTTGGGTTAATGTGTAGGTGGAGATGGAGACTTGGGAGTCTTTCCATTAAGGAGGAAGGATGAAAGACTTATAGGTCTGAAGACCTTAGGGGTGCAGTGGGATGGTTTGCCCGCCTTGGGTATGAATACAACCTTCGTGCACAGCCACGCCTTTGGTACCATACCAGTAGTGAAGACTGTACTGAAGATTTTCTTGATCCCGGCCTGAATACCGGCCTTGGATAACTGAGCCGGTATAATACCGTCTGGGCCCGGAGATTTGAAGGGTTTAAAGCTTTCTATTGACCATTTATTTCTGTCACTAAGTAGGTAGTTGAGTAAGTCCGATGGCCCTGGCTACGCAACACCTGGGTTGTTTCTTCCGATGAGCAACCCGGGAAGTTTGCGTTGACAAGGGTCTCCAGGGATTCTTGGCTTGAGGTTGTCCACCGCCCATCCGTGGTTCTTAATATAACCTACGATGGGGGCTGTAGTAGAGAGAATCTTTCTAAGGCGGGTGGCCTCTGATGTCTCCTGGATATTGGTGCAGAAATTGGCCCAGGCAACCCCTCTTTGCCTTTCGCAATTCTTTGTTATACCGCCTGAGTTCAGCTTTATAGGCCTCCCACGCGTCGTCTGTGTGCATTTTTCTTGAAGGGGGCTAGCGACGAGGTCCACCATGGAGGCTTCCTCGATCTGCTGCTACCTAATCTTTTCTTGGGGCAGGCCCTGTGGTATGCTCTTGCGCTCGTCGCAGTAAGCTTTCCAACCGTGGCGTTGAGCCCCTTATAAGACTCGATAGTCTCTGAAGGTGGTTCATCTAGGGATCTATCCAGAATCTTTTTATAGAGCTCCCAGTTTGCCTTCCCAGGGTTTCGAACTTCTTTCTTGGTGACGTTTTCAAAATTTACGGCTACCTCTATGTCTATCTCAATGTCTAGGACTTTCCAGTTGGTGATTGCATCAGCCAGGGAGGTGCGCGAATAGTGTAATGTCAAGTGTAATGCCTTTCTCCTGTTCTTGATGACGAAGGTGGGTTCTGAACCTCTGTTACCCACTAGAAGCTTAGAGCTGAGGATAAAATCGAAGATTGACTCACCCCTCTCGTTTGTGTCCGAGCTTCCCCACTGACTGTGATGAGCGTTGGCATCGCATCCTATTAGTAGGTCGATTTTCCTCCTTTCGCTGTCTTCCACAAGCCGCCTGAGAAGCAAGTGCGGTGGGGGTCCTAATTGGTCATAACCCATATACGCCGAGCATATTCTTAGATGGCCGCCTTGGCCTTCTATACCTACATGATCTTCATTGCTGGCTCTTCATGCATCATTCAAGGCTCTTTTTTGCGAGTATGCATGATCGCTTCTATCGCGTCTATCTCCAAGTCGATGCCTCCTGGCTTATTCTTCGCATCTGACTTGTAGATCCTCACTGCTACGTGCTTGAACCCGTACTTAATACGGATACCAGCACCCTCCAGGATCCTAGCAGTCTCCTCATTTCGAGTGAGGACGACCTGCCTTCTTAGTCCCACTGCTTCCTCCACCTTGGCGACTCTCCAGTCCACCGTAGGGAGTATGGGGTTGCACATCTTGAGCCGGGTCCACCGGCTTCTCTGTCAGCCACACGCGGGCCACCTCCAGACTGGCTCCTGGGGTAAACCTCTCCAAGCGACGCAATCATGCGAGAGGCTTACAGACCTCGCATCTTGGCATGCTATCACCTTGATGCTACCTTGGTACCACCCTGCGTCTTCGCAGTCCGGTGGAGGTCCTTCGCTCTTGAGCATCTCCTCCATGAAGCGCCCATGCAGCTCGTTCACCACCCTCCGCCAAAGCTCGTTGGGGATCAGGCCATCTTTGGAGCCGTTGTCAACGACCCCAATGATGGTCCTACCCTTAGTAACCTCTGCGAAGGATCTGTTGCTCTGTTGCCTCTGCACCTTTTTTTTCTTAGCTAGGGGCGCTGTATTTGTGCTCTATCCTTGGCAGAGTCGCCTACTTCTGTCGGCTTCTTCGGATCCAGTCTCACTCCCGCTTTTGCTGGCTGAAAGTCAGGCAGGATTTCCCTCGCCCACTTTATTATCTCAGCCTGGTCGGGGTTGGATTCCGCCGATGGGTCTGCCCTCATCAGAATGAAGGCCGCTCTCCTCCTATCCTTGTAGGAGCCCTTCCGCTGCAAGGACCGGGGCCTTCCTTAGGGATACCGCCGGTGCGAGAGGAGCTCGACCTGGGGTCTCGCCCCCCCCCACACCGTTCGGTGGTCCCATAGTGGGCCCCGTTTTGGGGGTCGGCCTTGGCATCTCCCCCTACACCGGCGCAGCTCGCCTCCGGGCGTTGTCCCTCAGTGGGCAGCTTCGCCACCCCCAGCATCTCTTTAACCTCTACTTGCCTTGGAGATTGACGGATCCATGATCCCATTTCCGGACTTTCTTGGGGAGTTCCGTTTCTCCCCTATTTTTATTTATATTTTTGTTCAAATTCATACTTGGACCCACGAGTAGGCGGGAAGGGGTTTCGTCCATCCTGACATAGCCCGCTTATCATGATAAGCCTGATTGAAACTGAGGGGTCGGCCATAACCTTACCGGGACCTGTTACCAGCCGCCCTCACGTGGAGAGTATAAACGCACTACCAGCGGTGTACACAGTTACGGCACATGAAATCATGCGTTTCTCTCCATGTAGTACCCGTTGGCTGACGGCCTATCTTTTATAATCTTATAACTTTCTTATTATACGTGTTGAGCTATCAGCGTTTTGATAGCGGCCGAATTAACAAGACGAGGTTCAATTTTAATAATCAATTTATTATGGGTCAATTTAACCCCAAAACTAATTTCGCGGCCGATCCAAAACAATGCCGAAAAACAAGTGCATAAGCTCCCAAAGTGCATGCGCTACAAAAGAACAGCTGATAACGGGCAATTAATGGACCGCTGCGGCTAGTTACACTGAGAGAATTAAATAGAAATAATTATGATATTTGATGCTGGCAAAAGTCCCAACATCCTCCCCCCGTTGAATTCCATCTTTCAACAAAAATCCTTAGAGGCATGGGATCACATAATATAATATCACCACATAATATTGCTGATGATCTCAAGGACCATAATTCTCAGTTGCAGGCTGCCGTGTCCATCCAGATCTAGAGGGCGCTCGAGCCAGGCGTCTATAGAGTGGCGAGAGTGAAAAGACTTCTTTCCGAAATTGCGCGTAGGCGCACCTTTCGATTACAGGATCGGGGAGCCTTCACGGCTGGAGCAGCAGCAACCTTGAAATAGCGACCACGGGTGGAGCGGTGGATAGCAGGGGCACTGGTGAGACGCAATTGGACACGTCCTGGCTATCGTGATCGTTGTTCAGGTTTCGCTCCAATTTAAAAACCTGAGAACCCGATTGGATGTCGCGGGTCCAGCGGGTAATCCTGACTGCATGAGCGACGATTTTCCAACAGACCATCCTGCACCTTCACCACCGCTATGGTTGGTTCTGCCATTGACGAAGCAGTGGGACCATTGGTGCCGTCGAGACGAGTGGAGTGTGCAGGTGCCCTCATGGAGTGCTTTACCATTCCCACATGAATGTAAAGCGCACATCAGCGGCATGCTGGGAGAGACTTCCAGCTCAATCGCTCTAAACTCATCCTGGAGTGTGGTAAATTTCTTGCGCAACACAAAATTTCCAACGGCTCCAGTACCATGATGGTCAAATCTTCCTTCTGCACTGCAGCCTTGACCTTATTATGCAGGGCTTCCATCTCCTGGTAGGTCACCTCTGCTCTTCGCCGCAAAAGCCTTTCCCTGCTTGCAGGAACCGATGCACTAGCTACGTCTCCAGACTCCATTATGCAATTTGTTTTGGTGCAAGGTGCAATGTAATGGAAACAACAGCAACAAGTTTTCCTTTACAAGGTTTCCTTTAAGCACTTTAATGATCACAAATCAATTAGAGCGCGATAGAGAATTAAATAGAAATAATTATGATATTTGATGCTGGCACAAGTCCAACAATGTATTAAATGAAAATGAATAGGAACTTCAAATTAGAGTTGAAATAAAATAAAAATCAGGCCACATATAAATTTTTCAGAGAAACAAACATACAAATAATCAAAAACTATGAGACTATCATATTTTTTACTCTAATATACCAAGGGTTAGCAGGACAGTCAGAAGGACATGCTTATATCGACTCAGGAGGTGATCCTGATCAAGAATATATATACTTTATTGCACACTTTTAAAAATTAACTTAAAAACTTTTTAAAATTATTAAGAACTTCATACTTTATTTGAAATAAGAGAATCGCAGCCCACGAGGTGTTGCTACACTTTACCAACTGAAGAAATCGAATCTTTTTAAACAAAGTTTTTACTCAGTACAAAAGCCGTACCAAGTTAAATATATACATACCAAATATATATATATATATACCAGATATACCAAATTAAAAAATCAAACAATGGAAATGTATTAAATGAAAATGAATAAGAACTTCAAATTAGAGTTGAAATAAAATAAAAATCAGGCCACATTTAAATTGTTCAGAGAAACAACATACAAATAATCAAAAACGATGAGATTATCATATTTTTTACTATAATATACCAAGGGTTAATTGGATAATAAAAAAGAACTTCATATTTGAAAAAATGTAATGCTCTTCAATAAATTGTTATTTCAGTATTAGGGCTGCAATGCTTTAAGAGGTCAACAACATACAGGTAATCAAAAAAAATCAGTTACCAATTTTTTAATGGTTAGTTGGTTGAAGGAAAAAAATTCAATTAAAATGAAGAAGGACGTAATATTGTAGATGAAATAAAATATAATCGGGCCCGAATAAATTTAGCGACGACGACTACTAGAGGTCAAATCTATATATATAAAAGAACATCGTGTTTTATGTTACACCACTTATAAATCAAGAACGGAAGAACAGATTTGAGTGAAAATTGGTAGGGAGGTAGCTTAGAGCCAGGAGAAGGACATAGGATTCTTTTTGTCCCGTTCGACAGCGTTCCTCCCTGGCCCATACTTTTTTATTTAGGCAGACAGCTAAGAAGAAAATGTCAAATGTCAAAATGTCAGTTACAAACGAAGTCAAATTCATAGTCAGGCTCTCAAATTTAACAACGAACCAAAAAGATTGTGTTGCGCTGAAATCAATATTAAAACTATTTCTATTAAATAAATAATTAACAAGTGGATTGAAGTGAAGTGAAGTTTAATTAATAATGCCGCGACCAAGACGGTCGAATCTTTCCCGACAAAGCCGTAATGCAAGAAGAATACAAAATATTGCATATGAAAGGACTGAAGAAGAACGAGAAATTGCACGTGAACAGCGCCGCAATAGTATGGCTCGACTTCGTGCTTCTCAAATAGATTTCAATTTGCGACGCAGATATTTAGCTGATTTGAATCGAGCTGCGTTTCGATACGATTGCAGCAATGATTACAGCTTGCATCCTAGCGTTTGCATTGGGCAAATGGACGTTGTTTGCGAGTATTGTGGTGCATTAAAGTTTTCCGGAGAAACGCCTGGATTATGCTGCGTTAATGGTAAAGTGAAATTGCCAGTGTTGACTCCGCCACAAGAGCCATTGTATTCATTGCTTTGCGGCGAAACACAAGAATCACGCCACTTTCTTGCAAATACTCGAAAATACAATAGTTGTTTCCAAATGACGTCATTTGGGGCAGACATTATCGAAGAAGGAGGTTTTAATCCGACATTTAAGGTATTTATTTTTGTACTTACATAACAAAACATTCATGTTTTTCCCATGGTCAATTATACGTGGCATGTTCACGGGTCGGAAGACCATCTGCGTTGTTTGTTTTTGCGCCTGATAATAAAACAAAAAATGTCGTGTATCACAAGGTGCTTAAGTGAAGAGCAACCTATGTACTAAAATACAGAAATAATAATGAATGATTAAGGAGGAGAAACAAAGAATATTGTATACCCACAAGTATTACAGAATTTAATTAATTTGAAAATTATTCTTTTTTGTTTGACTTATTTTTTATGCGTGCAACAACAATATGCCACAGCGAAACGTGGCAGGGTACTGCTAGTCAATAATAAAAAAAAAACGATGAAACGATGAGATTACCATAATTTTTACTCTAATATACCATGAGTTAATTGATTTATGAATAAATATAATAAATAAAAATGAATAAGAACTTTATATTTTATTTTCAATTGGAGAAATAATTATTTTAAATTCATTTTTTGGTGGCTGCTTGGCCCAACATCCTCCCCCGTTGAAGGGTGGGCCTTCAGTAACACTGTTGGAAGGGGCAGCAGTCACATCATTGCAGTGGTTTTTCCGTGGGTTGTCTTCCCTAGCATCCACCCAGCCAAATCGAGTATTCTGACCAATGGGGAGCCCGTGACCTAATTGGATTTGATATTGCCAGCCGACAATAGGTCAAAGAATAAGCTGGCTCCAATCAACAGGTCCACTCGCTGCGTTTTGAGGAAGTTGGGGGGTCAGCTAGATCCATATTGCCAGGAATCTTCCAGCCCGAAGCATCTATGTCCTGGCTAGGCTGATAGTCCGTTATATGTGAAGCTACAACAGCCTCAATTTCCACTGAATACGTGATAAGGCGGGACTTCAAGCACACATTAACGGATGCTCCATCCAATTCAAACCCAGCGCCGCCGAAATCGGCCACCGTTGTGGAGCATTTGGAGCGGCCAAGCTGAAGTTCATTCGCCAGCCGCGACGAGATGAGGTGCACTTGTGAACCGGAATCCAACAAAACTCGTATCCAACTTTGTCGTACCGCTCCTCAATTGGCAAAGCACTAAACTTTGAACAAGAAGGAAGCTCGTGCACCGAAATATCACACAGGGCGCATAGAGCAGGACGTGCGTTAATAACCATGCACGAAGATCAGTTATTCGAAGATCTACCGCGGCCCACTTGGTAAGCTGGTGGATAAGTCGCCAAAGAGTCAAGAGTCCGGCACCTTTGCTCCAAGAATCGTGCCATGGACTCCCAAGACGGAAGGCTGTCGTTGCTTCCGACGAGAGTGTCTTCCCACTTGGCCTTTGTGGCAGGATCCAACTTCTGCAGGATAATCTGAAAAAGCAAGCATCCTTGGATCTCGGCAGCGGATCCGGAACTCATAAGAGCCCGCATACGCCCATTGAACCGATCCGATAGCTCCCGCAAAGTAGCAACAGACCCTGGCTCGACCACACGAAGCTGCAGGATCTCATTAATGTGAGACTGAAATATTAAACGCCAATTACTAAAACGATTTCGCAATAGGTCAAGGGCCACATCGTAGTTCGCGTCAGTAATTTTCAGAGCTCTCACCGTTAAGGCTGACTCAGCAGGCATGAAATGAGCCACCGGAGCTTTTCCGTTTTCGTTAGGTGGGGATGGCTGTCAATCGTGGTCTTAAAAAGGGCACAGAAATCCGGCCACTCGGCATAGCCGCCGCTGAATGTTGGCATCGGCAACGGTGGCAAAGAGGAGGCTGGCTTGTATGACACCGTCGAGAAGTGTGGAGTGGGCAGCGATTCTCATGGAGCGCTTGGCAACCTCCACCTGAATTTCCACTTGCACATCAGTCGCCAGCTGCGAGAATCTCCAATACAGATCACTCCCGATCTCGCTAAAATTAAGCTCCTCCAACTCTTCTTGAAGCTCGGTAAACAGCTCACGCAAACGCTTCTCCACTGACTCCAGCGCCATAATGGTACAATCCTCAGTCCACGCCGCAGCCTTCACTTTATGATGCAGCGCCTCCTCCTACCAGCGTTTTGATAGCGGCCGAATTAACAAGAAGCAACACCTTGTGGTCTGCGTTTCTTTAATTTAAAATAAAATATGAAGTTCTTATTAATTATTATTTATTATATTTATTCTTAAACCAATTAACTCTTGGTATATTAGAGTAAAAAATATGGTAATCTCATCGTTTCATCGTTTTTTTTTATTATTGATTTGACCTCTAGTATTCGTCGTCTCTAAATTTATTCGGGGCCTGATTTTTATTTTATTTCATCTAAAATATGAAGTTCTTCTTTATTTTAATTTAATTTTTTTCCTTCAACCGATTAATCATTAAAAAATTGGTAACTAATTGTTTTTGATTAACTGTATGTTGTTGACCTCTTGAAGCATTGCGGCCCTAATACTGAATTAATAATTTATTGAAGAGCATTACAGTTTTTCAAATATGAAGTTCTTATTTATTAACCAATTAACTCTTGGTATATTAGAGTAAAAAAATATGGTGATCTCATCGTTTTTGATTATTTGTATGTTGTTTCTCTGAACAATTTATATGTTCCCTGATTTTTATTTTATTTCAACTCTAATTTTAACTCAACTCTTATTCATTAATTCGTTTCAATTGTTTTATTTTTTATACAATTAACCCGTGGTATATTAGAGTAAAAAATATGGTAATCTCATTGTTGAGCGATCAGCGTTTTGATAGCGACCGAATTAAAGACGTGATTCAATTGTTTATATTCAATTTATTGAACTAGTTCCGCACATTAAAACAAATAGCGGCCCGTCAATAACATCTCTTAAAATACAACAAGAAGAAGAACCGCTTTGGCGCAGAAGCTCTTCCGAAGTTCCCAAAAGCGCATGCGCTACAAAATGACAACAAAGTGCATGCGAATCTGGGAGACAAAAGAGAAGATTAAATGCCGCTGCAGATAAACAAATCACCAATATTCTAATTAGCCTATCTGGTGGCTGCTTAGCCCAACATCCTCCCCCCTATTGTAGGGTGGGCCTTCAATAACAACTTTGGAAGGGCAGCAGACACATCTTTTAAGGGATATTCCACGGGTTGCGTAGTTTCATTAAGAAGATTAAGAACTCTCAGGGTGAAAAAGGCACACCAACTTCTTCCAAACCCTTGACCATGCTTTGCTCCCCCTCGGAATTCTGATTCTGAGTTCTCGGAACGTTGATTCTTCTCCTCTTCTCCTTCTGCATAGTGCAATCCAGCCTCCCACTATAGTTCGTTGCATCCAGAAAGCACCCATCCAAATAGTGTATTTTGTGCAACTGGGAGGCAGTAACCTAATTGGATTTGGCCAACTGACAATCTAATTAGCACGTCCAGACCATGCGGTCTGTGGAAGTTGGGATCAGCCAGCGCTATGCCGTGAGGAATATTCCATTTCGAAATATCAATTTTAAAGCTGGGCTGACAGTCCGCAATATGAGACACTATAACCGAATCTAGGTTCGCACAATACGTAGTTAGTCGAGACTTCACACACACATTAACGGAGGATCCATCCGTAGCAAACTCAGTGCCGCCGTGCAGCTGCCCGCAATGGTGCAACAAAGCATGATGTCGGCGATTGCACTTTGTTCAACGGGCAGCTGAACATCCGCGCGCAAAATGACCATCCTCCAAACATACAAAGCAGCGGGTCAGTCGTCGCACTTCATCGTACCGTTGACTAAGTGGTAAGGCAATGAAGCTTGGACATGTAGGAAGCGCGTGCGCCAAAACACCACACAGGGCGCATAGAGCTGGACGGGCGTTAATAACCATGCACGACGATCGGTTATTTGAAGATCTCCCTCGGCCCACATGGTTAGCTGGTGGATCCGCAGCTAAAGAAAAGTCGACGCATTCAAGAGTCCGGCACCTTTGCTGCAAGAATCGTGCCATGGACTCCCAAGACGGAAGGCTGTCGTTGTTTCCGGCGAGAGTGTCTTCCCACTTGGCTTTTGTGGCAGGATCCAACTTCTGAAGGACAATCTGGATTAGCAAGCATCCTTGGATCTCGGCAGCTGATTCGGAACTCATGAGAGCCCGCATATGCCCATTGAACCTATCCAACAGCTCCCGCAACGTAGCAACAGAACCTGGCTCGACCACACGAAGCTGCTAGATCTCGTTGATGTGAGACTGGAAAATTAATCGCCGATTACTAAACCGATTGCGCAATAGGTCAAGAGCCACATCGTCGTTCGCGTCAGTAATTTACAGTGCTCTCACCGTCTCCAATTTTTGTTAGGTGAGGATGGCTGTCAATCGTGGTCTTAAAAAGGGCGAAGAAATCCGGCCAGTCAAAATAGCCGCCGCTAAATGTTGGCATCGGCAACGATGGTAAGGATAAGGCTGGCTTGTATGGCATGGGTGAGACACCCGCACCGTCGAGAAGTGTGGAGTGGGCATTCATTCTCATGGAGTGTTTTGCACCTGCACATCAGTCGCCAGCTGCGAAAATCTCCAATAAAGCTCACACCCGATCTCGCTGAAGTTAAGCTTCTCAAACTCTTCTTGAAGCGCGGTGACAGCTCACGCAAACGCTTCTCCACTGACTCCAGCGCCATAAGGGTGCCATACTCTTCTCCGCAGCATCCTTTCCCGGCTTGCGGCAGCAGATCCAATAATTCCACATCCAGATTCCATCCCGCAAATCTCCAGCGCGAGTGATGCAAATCGAAAACCAAGAGATGTTTGTTTTTTTTTTTTGTGTTTTTCGTACCGCAGTTTTTGTAGTTTCTCGGGCAATTAAACTGATTGAACTTCGGGCGCGATCACGTCAACCAATGTTGAGCGATCAGCGTTTTAATAGCGACCGAATTAAAGATGAGATTCAATTGTTTATATTCAATTTATGGAACTAATTCCGCACAGTAAAAAAAATAGCGGCCCGTCAATAACATCTCTTAAAATACAACAAGAAGAAGAACCGCTTTGGCGCAGAAGCTCTTCCAAAGTTCCCAAAAGCGCATGCGCTACAAAATGACAACAAAGTGCATGCGAATCTGGGAGACAAAAGAGAAGATTAAATGCCGCTGCAGATAAACAAATCACCAATATTCTAATTAGCCTATCTGGTGGCTGCTTAGCCCAACACTCATTGTTTTTGATTTATTGTACATTGCTTATCTCCTAAAGCACTGCGGCCCTTATACTGAGTAAATACTTTGTTGAAAAAGATTCGATTTCTTCAGTTGGTAAAGTGTAGCAACACCTCGTGGTCTGCTTTTCTCTTATTTCAAATAAAATATGAAATTATTTTTAATTTTTATTAAATATATATTTATTTTTAAACCAATTAACCCTTGGTATATTAGAGTAAAAGATATGGTAGTCTCATTGTTTTTTATTAATTGTTCATTGTTAATCCCCTCAAGCCCTACGGCCCTTATACTAAGTAAATACTTTGTTTAAAAAGATTCGATCTTATTAATTATTACTAAATATATTTATTCTCAAACCAATTAACCCTTGGTATATTAAAGTAAAAATAATGTCATTGTTTTCATCATTGTTTTTTATTAATTGTACATTGTTAATCCCCTCAAGCCCAACGGCCCTTATACTGAGTAAATACTTTGTTTAAAAAGATTCGATTTCTTCAGTTGGTAAAGTGTAGCAACACCTCGTGGGCTGAGATTCTCTTATTTCAAATAAAGTATGAAGTTCTTATTAATTTTTATTTATTATATTTAATCTTAAACCTTGGTATATTAGAGTAAAAAAATGGTAATCTCATCGTTTTTGATTATTTGTATGTTGTTTCTCTGAACCATTTATTTGAAGCCTGATTTTTATTTTTATTTAATTCAAATTTGAAGTTCTTACTCATTTTAATTTAATATATTTTAGTTGTTTTATTTTTTAAACAAATTTTTACAAAATAAAATATAAAATTCTTTTTAATTTTTATTAATATATATTTATTTTTAAACCAATTAACCCTTGGTATATTAGAGTAAAAAATATAGTAATCTTATTGGTTTTCCGCCACATCTGGCACCATTACTCATTCCTCGCCATAGAAGACTCGATTCTTCGCGACGGCCCGCTTCGAGGTATAAGAGGTATCTTTTATAATCGTATAACTTTAATACCCTTTAACTTAACTTAACTTATTATACCCTTTCAGAGGGTATTATAATTTTGGTCAAAAGTGTTCAACGCAGTGAAGAAGGCATCTCCGACCCTATAAAGTATTTATATTCTTGATCAGGATCACCCCCTGAGTCGATATCAGCATGTCCGTCTGTCCGTCTGTACGTCGGAACGGCCGGGATCGGTCGACTATATACTATAGCTGCCATATAACTGATTGATCGGATGTGCCGTTACTTCGTTGTTTTTCAAGTTAGATGGATGTAAGTTTCAATGGGTTCCTCTTTGGGCAAAATAATTCGATATGCCAAATTTTATAAAGATCGGTCGACTGTATACGATCCGCTATATATCTAAATATTAGATGCGTGTTGCCACCTAGCGGACTGCGATTCAACTGCAAGGGTATATAAACTTCGGCTCCGTCTGAAGTTAGCTTTCCTTTCTTGTTTTTTTACTTTGCTTCAATTTAAATGTCAAACTCGCCGGTTTTGGGCGGGAGAATTTTTTAACTTTTTTCATCCTTTCTTGTCTTTCTACGACATAAGTGACCTTACTGTCTTACATTAAATAGAGAAAAGAAAAATACAGATAGTAAAGATAACAGTCTTAAAGGATAAATTTTTAATGTGGCAGTTTTAGTGTTTTTTTTTAATTTCTGGAAGCCCTGTGCTAATCCTGTGAATCCCTGAAAATTTCATTTTTTTAAGAATTAGTCAACACTAAAAAACAAGTATAAAACTCTGTCTAGGGTCAGACTTCTTTCCTTATTTCGTTTTTATTTAGAAAGTTTTTTTTTTTTATTATTGATTTGACCTCTGGTAGTCGTCGTCGCTAAATTTATTCGGGGCCTGATTTTTATTTTATTTCATCTACAATATGAAGTCCTTCTTTATTTTAACTTAAATTTTTTCCTTTAACCAATTAACCATTAAAAAATTGGTAACTGATTGTTTTTGTTTAACTGTAAGTTGTTGACCTCTGAATTAATAATTTATTGAAGAGCATTACATTTTTTTAAATATGAAGTTCTTATTTATTATCTGATTAACCCTTGGTATATTAGAGTGAAAATATGAAAATCTCATCGTTTTTGATTATTTGTATGTTGCTTCTCTGAACAATTTATATGTTCCCTGATTTTTATTTTATTTCAACTCTAATTTGAAGTTCTTATTCAGTTTCATTCTATACATTTCAATTGATTAATTTTTTAATCAATTGGTATATTAGAGTAGAGTATTAGAGTAAAAAATATGGAAATCTCATTGTTTTTATTTATTGTACAAATTAAATGTTTTAATTCACGATTTAAAATAAAAAAAATAATAATTAAGATTATAAATTTTATTTTTAAATATCAAGAATGAGTTATAAAGATATCCTATTGGATTGATCTTTGATTATAAACTGATTTTTCAAATTCAATTTTCTTATAACTATAGCTTTTATAGGTAACAGCGACGCTGACAGCATAGATGGACTTTGGTTGAATAGTTTTGATTGGTCAGAGTTTTATGCTGACATGTAGGTTCCCAGGATGGGACTTGTTTATGAATTTGGAGCAAAAGGGGTTTGATGTTTACGTCTACTGTCGTCGATAAATGTTTATGTCTGGATGCCAATGATAATGCTATGGGAAAGGGTTTGTGTCTAGCTAGTTTGTGTTTAATTGAATTATTCCCACAGTAGGCTCTGGAATGTTGTTTATATATGATTTGATAGGTATGGCAGGGTATACTGGTTTTATGGAGGATTCGTTATCTAGGATATTTACAGATACATTAAGTGTATTTGCGGATACACTACTCGCCCCTCCTTTATAAATTTCAACATCCTTGTTGAATTCGACAACAATTTCCTTGTGGTTGTCTAAACGCTTATAAGTGAATATTATATAAACTGTTAAGCTTACAACTATAAGTATTAGGCTTATAAATACAATCCATTTGTAGACAATATCTTGTTTTTGTTGATTGATTAATGATTCTTTAAGTTTTAAATTGGTGTTGGTTCATTGAGTTTATTGGTATTGACTTATTAATTTTATATATCATTTATATTCTTTGATAATTGAAATTTCTTATTTGATATTTCTTATTTCGAGGTTATTGGCTTAATTGTATAACTTATTCTTCAATTGTTTTATTAAATAATTCACAATTTTGGTTAATTTGGTTTTACTTAAATTATAATTTTACAATATTTGGTTCAATGTATTTTATTAATTTTTTTTGATTGTGTGTTGACAAATTGCTATTGATTTGTAAGGATCTTTGTATACATTGGTCAGTTACTATTTTTTTGAATTTCCATTACATACTTTTTTTTTTTTCTTAATGTCATCTAACTCTTCATGTTTTAATATTTTAGGATTAAATATTCCAATTCTTGTTAACTGAATCCCCATTTGTAATTCTTCAATGTATTCTAGAAAAATGTGTAAAGAGTATCTAAAAAGGTTCAAGGCCTCATTTTCCTCTTCTTCCCGTATTAATTTATGTTTAATTATTATACCAATGATTTCATTAAATTCTGAATTTTCTATCATATTTTCTTTTATATTATTTAATTTTATTTCTAACTCTTTTTTATCTTTTTCTGTTAGTGTACCAAACAAATATTTGTGAGCTGATCCTACAATATATATTATAGCCATTTTTTTTAAATAATTGGGACAATACTAATTTGTTGAGCCGTTATTAATGGTAACGTTGTCCATGGTACTATTATTATCACTTTCAATATTAGAGTCTGAATTATCAACATTTTTGGAATAACGAGAAAAATTGCGTTTTTAAGTTTTTTAAATTTACTCTTGTGTTTTATTACTTTGTGACCCCTATTTATTTCCTGCCAGTGTTTTTCATCTTTTTGTATAATTTTTCCTGTTTTCTTTAATGGATTAACAAGTTTCGGCTTACGTTTCATATCTTTTTCAACTTTTGCATAATTTAAATCTACCTCATATTATTCCCGTTTGTAGTGTGTGGATTTCCAACAGGGCACGCATGCGAAGAGCGGTCATAAGATAGACATAGAAAAGCTTAAAAGCTTATCACCGAATATCATTGATCTGCGGTCACCTTGGATAAATGAACGAAACATCACGCGATTCTTATCTATGTTTTTGCAGATTGAGATAAGAGTGCCGTTATGTAAAAGCTTTTTTCTCTAGCATAGTTAGGGCTAGATTTGCATAGGAGAGCTTTGACATTATTTGACGAGCTGGAAAGCAATACGGCTGCAATTGTAAGCCAAGTTTAATAAATATTTAAATTGTGCTGAAAAATAAATAAAATCAAATCCCAGACGAATTATCGGGATTCATTTAATAAGTGTTCAGTAGTTTATGCCAGGTATGTTATAAATTCAGTGCAGTGCAGTTTAGTTTTCATGAAATTATTACCCCCAGTGCCACGTGCCAGTGCGGCTAGTACCAAATTATGTAAGCGGCTAGCACCAGATTTTTTAATCGGCTAGTACAGGATTGTGTAATCGTCTAGCACCCTAATATGCAACCGGCTAGTACCAGGTTATGCAACCGAAATGGATGGAAGCCGAAATGGATGAAATATTGGAATTAACTAGTGCAGAGACGCGGGATCGCAATCTTTTGATATATGTTTGAATTTGACGACGAGCCCCCTTTTCGCTACACGGAGAGAAAACTCCGGCGAATTATTGATAAATTTGTAACTATAAGAAGTGCAATTATGTGAATATTGGCCTGCTGAATTTTATTCAAAGCTCTCAAATCCTTTTTGTTAATTATGAAATTGTTCGGCGGAAGAAAGAACGTTGTACCTTAATTCGAATTTTGCACACCCTTCAGTTTTTTTTAAATAATTAATATCTTAATATCCGTTGTTATTTTATTATAAATACATATATAGATTTATGTAAATATATATATAAGTGATATGAAAATATAAGGAAAGAATTTAGATTGAATTAAATAATGATAACTTTGCGATAATATTCGAGCATGGCCAGGCTAATTTATTGTTCTATTTAAATTAATAATTATAAACATCTCTAGCTATTCCTGTCCTTGAGCTCAACGGCGGCGAACATCGGTGAGTGAATATCCCTAAATTAAATTTTAATAGTTTTGCGACGCAAACAGTAAATTTTAGCAAGGCATGAATTGAATAATTTTGGATTGATAATAATTTTAACTAATGAAATCGCAAATTTTCTAATTCCTAATTTAATTACTACATTAATCCCAAACGTAGTTAAACTGATTTATTGAATTTAACCTAATATTTTTAATTCTCTTCTTTATATCTAAATATAAATTTATATATACATATATTTTAATATGAATTTTAATGAAATTATATAAAGTAGCTGCTAAGGAGAAATTTTATAATGAAATAGAAATACCCGCCTGGGAAAAATGAATCAAGTTTGCTCCAATTTAAATTTGAGTGTTACGAACTCCATGAAGGCTTAAGGCCATTACAGATCCGCCACCGAAACTTCAAATAGCCATGCTGGAACCACAATAGGTATCACATAGGATTGTGATATGGGGCGAATCAAACGTCGTAGATCTCGCCAAGGTCGGGTGGGTTAAGAATAGGGTATAATGAACATTGTAATGTGTGGGTGTGGTTTGAACTCCCTACGTTGTTAGCCAACTTCTAACGTGGGGGTGTACGGGCTGTAGTTAAACAGAACCAAATTGCAAGATCTACTGCAAGGTCCAGAGGATATACCTTGGGGACGTATGGATGGGAGTGAAGGGCGTGCACTTCTTGTGATCTTAGACTAAGCTCGACGGATGGGGGTGGTTATTTTCACGTATCCATACTACACATCATCAAAATAAATTTAAGTGCACTAACTAGATGCTAATTAATAAAGAAACCCGGATGATTGTCCTACTGACTCAAATCCAAAAGAAAACTAAGGAAACAAATCACCTAAAAGGCAAACAGGCTCAGAAGAGAGAGAGAGAGAATGACTTTGATCAGTTGTAGGGTATTAGATGTTCATTATACCCTATTCTTAACCCACCCGACCTTGGCGAGATCTACGACGTTGGATTCGCCCCATATCACAATCCTATGTGATACCTATTGTGGTTCCAGCATGGCTATTTGAAGTTTCGGTGGCGGATCTGTAATGGCCTTAAGCCTGCATGGAGTTCCTAATACTCAAATTTAAATTGGAGCGAACTTGATTCATTTTTCCCAGTCGGGTATTTCTATTTCATTATAAAATTTCTCCTTAACAGCTACTTTATATAATTTCATTAGAATTCATATTAAAATATATGTATATATCAATTTATATTTAGATATATATAGAAGAGAATTAAAATATTAGGTTAAATTCAATAAATCAGTTTAACTACGTTTGGGATTAATGTAGTAATTAAATAAGGAATTATAAAATTTGCGATTTCATTAGTTAAAATTATTATTAATCTAAAATTATTCAATTCATGCCTTGCTAAAATTTACTGTTTGCTTCGCAAAACTATTAAAATTTAATTTAGGGATATTCACTCACCGATGTTCGCCGCCGTTGAGCTCAAGGACAGGAATAGCTACAGATGTTTTAATTATTAATTTAAATAGAACAATAAATTAGCCTGGCCATGCTCGAATATTATCGCAAAGTTATCATTATTTTCAATCTAAATTCTTTCCCTTATATTTTCATATCACTTATATATATATACATAAATCTATATATTTATAATTAAATAACAAAGGATATTCAGATAATAAATTATTGAAGAAAAAAAACTAAAGGGTGTGCAAAATTCGCATTAAGATACAATATTTTTTCCCGCAGAATAATTTCATAATTAACAAA